>NW_027186645.1:5127346-5204388 GCF_028583685.1 Petaurus breviceps papuanus | reverse complement strand
TATCTATCTATCTATCTATCTATCTATCTATCTATCTATCTATCTATATGAGGGGTGTGTGTATATATGTGTTTGTGTGTACATGTATACATAGAGGGCACAAGGATGAGGTGAATATGAAGGGATGATATCTTAAAAATAAAATTAAGAGGTGAGAGAGGAATATATTGGAAGAAGAAGAAAGGGAGAGATAAAATAGGGTAAATTATCTCATATAAAAGAGGCAAGAGAAAACTGTTAAAATGGAGGGGAAGAGGAGGAAGGTGAAAGGGAATGGGTCAACCTTACCCTCAATGAATTTGGCTTAAGGAGGGAATAACAAACACACTTAATTGGGTATTTTACCCTACAGGAAAGTATGGGGGAGGGAATAAGAAAGTGGGTTGAGAGAAGGGATGGCAGATTGGGGAAGAGGGTAGTTAGAAGCAAAAGCTTTTGAAAAGGGACATGGTCAAAGTAGAAAATAGAAAAAGTAGGGGGTAGGATAGGATGGGAAGAAATATAATTAGTCTCTCACAATGTAACTACTGTGGAAACGTGTTGCATATCTACACTTTTACAACCTATACTGAATTGCTTGTTCTCCCAGTGGGGGTGGGTGATGAGGGAAAAGGGGAAAGAATCTGGAAATCAAAGTTTTAAAAACAAATGTTAAACAAATTGTTTTTACATGCAACTGGGAAATGAGATATACAGGCACTGGGGTATAGAAATCCATCTTGCCCTACTAGAAAGTTAGGGAGATATGGGGGAAGATACAAGAGAGAACACATTGGTGAAGGGGTACTCAGTAGGCTTGCTCTCTTGTGGTGGGGGTTCGGGAAAGAGGGGGAGAAAATTTGTAACTCAAAATCTTGTGGAAATCAATGTTGAAAACTAAAAATAAATAAATAAATTGAATAAATATAACATTTCACTGACTATGATACATACAACACTGACAATTTTCAAAATGAGCATTGAATTTTCTCAGTAAAAAAATGATGCAAGTTATGTTTTTCTTATGCAAAATAACTATTTTTTTCTATCTTTCAAAAGAAGTACTTTTTATATGAAATGAGCTTTTTTCCCCAAGATTATAGTTTTGATTTCTATTCTGCCACAAAATTTTCTTAACTCCTCAATATCTTGGGATAGTATATTCTTTCACACCATCTAGACCAGCAGTTAAAGTTTCAAACAATATATTTAAATCTCTAAAGTGTTCTCCACACAAACATGCCTGGGAAATATCATTCCTGTTTTATTCCTGGATGATTTTGTGCTTCCTTTCCTCCCCCTTGTCCCCTGCCTTGTCTGATGTTTAAAAATATGGTCACTTTATTTAAAAGCAGCTAGGAAGTTTAGCTACCAAAGTAAGGCTGCTTATCAACACACTTGTACTCATGCTTCAATAAATGCCATCAGAACTGGAATGTAAATAACCCTTCCACAGCAGTACTCTTGAGATCACAAACTCCATATTAAGATGTCTAAGGAATACAAAATCAGTGAAACATTTGAAGAAATGGAAGAAATGTCAACTATTTTGTCTAATTATATTTTAAAGGGGTTTCTTTCATCCTCATCTTGATTAAATGAATTCAACAAACATTCTTGATATATATTTTGTAACTAAATCCACTCTCCTTAGACATCAGTATAGTACCCATAGCATTATAGCTTCATCTATTTCCATATCCTAGTGGTCCTTTATAATTCTTTCCAAACACTGACTCCTGATTATCCCCTAGAGCTCTGCAATTGGCCCTGAATCTACATTTTCTTTCAAGAGGATTTTACCAAGAACTAACTAAATAATAAGTCAAAAGCTACTGCTTAACTAGGAATTCAAAAGTTCCATTTTTGGAATCTATGACAAGTTCTTTCATTATTTTATGTCATCTTTATCTCTGTACACATCTTAAGATGGGTACTATCTGTTACACTTCTTCACAATTCATATAATATTATCATTTTTTCATCAAAACTTCTTGATTGTCAGCATTTTATTAACAATTTCCAAAATAATGGGCACTATGTTAGGGAAAGGCTACTTTGTTTAATGGATCTGGGCTCAGTCTCAGGAATGTCAGGGATCAGATCTTGTTTTTGATAATAACTTTCTGAATGTGAGTACATCGCTTACCCTCAGAGTTAATAATGACAATAGTGAGACTATATATAGTGTTTTAAAGTTTGCAAAGTGCTTCATAAATATTTTCACATTTTATCCTTAGAGGTAGGTATTGTTACTATTCCCATTTTGAGATGAGGAATCTGAGGCATATGAAGGTTAAGTGCCTTGTGAAGGATCACATAGCTATTAAGTGTCTGAGGCCAGACTTGAACTGACATCTGTCTAATGCCAAATCCAGTGTTCTGATCACTGAGTTAATTAGCTTGTCTGTGAGCTATAAATGGATTATGATCTACATTTTCATATTTAATCAATAATTTATTCAGTTTTTGTGATAATTTTCTACATATCACAAAAAAAACAAAACAAATGTTCTCTAAATAAGTTATTTCATGATAAGTGAGCTACCACACCAAAATGGAGAATATCATTCATATATGGAACTTAAATATCATAGTGAAGTTTTTTGAAGAATATTCTTTAAATCTACCTGGGATATCAGAAGAGCTGATAGACAGGAATTCTACCCTATTTTGGATCTATATCTTAAGTTAGGGTTCAGACATCTATCTGGGCACCAACCTTCAGAGTCAGATTAAGTCCCATGGAATACACACAAATTAAATCATGACAGCACTCACAGATATCTCATGTCGAGGGCAATACCAAACATACAATGTCAGATTTTCTCCCCTTTTTATAGAAGAAATATCCGTTTTCAGAGGTCAAAAAGTAGTGTGTCAAAAACTATTCCTTGTTCCCCATCACTGACTGACCAGCAATCTTTTGTTTGGTGTTCTCCAAACTGTAAGGGAGAAAAGGTAAATAAAATAAAGGTAAATAAAAATAAAAAGGTAAATAAAAGTCTCGCTTACCCTATAAGATGACTTTGCAAATTTATTGGGCCTTTTTTTCATGTCTTTGACTTAAGAAACCTTCCCATATACTGTGATAGGGAGATGCTACTCATTTATCTTAGGAGAATTCAAGGACCAGGAGATGCAAATTTGGCATACTAAAGGGGAAAATAAGTTTACTTATGTATTTTTATGGCTGGATCTTGGGATTTAATTCTCAGCTCTCCAAAATCAATCTCCAGATGCTAAAGTCTAGAGGCTCAAATGAGATAATGGGTATAAAGTATTTTGCAAACCTTAAAGCACTATATAAATAGTAATTTTTATTACTACAATTACTATTATTATCGTCTAGTCACTAGGCTTTCAATGTAGTGATGACTTCATTCTCTGAGCCTTCTACGGGTGCTAAGATTAAGCAATATTTATCAAACAATACATGAATGCATTGGAAGATATTTAACACAGTTTCCAGAAAAAAAGTGTACAGGTACACTTTTAAGTGTAATCTGCATTATTAAGCATTTTTGAAGTCTGGACAATCAAAAAAACATTAAATTGACAATTTCTGAGATAAGGTGCTCACTATGAAAATTTAAAAACCAGTTCTCACAAGCTGGTAGAGCTGACTGCAACATACCCATAGTTATAATAAAAGGTCTTTACTTTCAGGCTTTTGTGTAATACGAACTATATCACTAAGCTTGCTTCCATGCAATCAATTAAAAGCCAATTAATGGAAACTAAAATGATCTCTAAACTAGTAAGGTTAGTTTTATGTTCATTTTACAGATGAAGAAACTAAGAATCAGAGAGAGCTTCATGACTTTGGTGAAGGTCATGAAGCCAAGAAAGAGGAGTGTCAGGATTAAAATTCTGATATTAAAAAATCATTATTTTAAAAAATGATAATTTGTGGAAGCCAGGTGTGATAGGACTGGACTGATAAATAAATAAATAGATAAATGAATGAATGAATAGAAGATTGAAGATAGCTAAATAAAAGACTACTAGATAAATGGCAGATCATTATTGACAGGTTCAATATATCCATATGGAGTCATTCCATGCAATAAGGTCTTTTAGGCACAAGGGAGGGATTATGTATGCCTAAATCACATATACTTTCCAAAACCTCGGGTACAAAAGCATCTAATATATCATATCATATAATATTAACAAGCATATTATGGATGGAAGTTGTCATGGCTTTGAATATTTGTATTCCCTTACCTGAAAGAGAGGGATAAGGCATTAAGCACAGGGCCCAGCCCAAGGTAAGTGCTTAGAAATGCTTATTCCCTTCTTATTAGAATGTAAGAGTTTAATAACAACAACAATAATAAATACTTTTATTTTTTCATTGTTAGCTTTGCAAAGCACTTTACAAATATTATTTTATTTTATCTTCACAGCAATCCTTGGTGTTAGGTGTTACTATTATTCTCATTTTATTGATGAGGAAACTTAAGCAGACAGTTAAACAATTTTCTCATAGTCACACAGCTAGTAGTGTTTGAGGACAGATTTGAATTCAAGTATTCCTAATTTTTTTTGGAGTGGGGAAGTCAGGGAAATTAAGTTAAGTGACTCGCCCAAGGTCACACAGCTAGTAAGTATTAAGTGTCTCTGAGGTTGGATTTGAACTCAGTCCTCCTGACTCCAGGGCCTGTGCTCTATTCACTGCACCACCTAGCCACCCCCAAGTCTTCCTAATTCTAAAGCCAGATATCTACCCACTGTACCACCCAGCTGCCCCTAAGTTTCTTTGAGGGAAGGGCCACTGGTTTTGTCTTTCACCATATCCCCTAGCATGCTGTCTGGAACATAGTATGTACTTAAGAATACTTCTTGATTGTTTGACATTATTTTTCTCCTAAAAAGACTTCATAACGTTTCTATTTCCTCTTGCCAATTTATCTACTCAACTTTTCCAAACTTCCAAAACACTTAAGTTGCTAATTTACTTGCATGTTTGTGGCTATAAATTGTTTATTTGCTTATCTGATCACAGCCTCTAAAAACGGCAAAGGTAGTAAACAAATTCTAATAAAGGTCTGAAAAAGAACCAGCAAGGTAAGTAAGGGCAGTAAGCAAATCAGTCTGAAATACGAGCGCATCCTTTTTGCATCAATTTGTAAAGCATGAAATTTTAATGTGAAAGTTGGAAAGGTTGTAAATTTGTAAAGGTTTGAATGTCAATATTTTGCTTTAGAATAAAATACCAACCAAATTTAAAGATAAAATGACGTTAGAATTTGTAATCACTTATCAAAAATAATTTTAAAGGGAACCTATTTATTATAAAAAATAGGTATATGCCATATAAAATTCAGAGATACAAAGTTCTGGGTATGAAAAAAATCGATATATTACTTAGGCCAGCAAAAAAATGGAATAGATTGAAGCAATGTGCTATCTGTCTCTCTGTCTCTTTCTTTCTCTCTGTCTGTGTCTCTGTCTCTTTGTCTCTTTCTCTGTCTCCTTCAGTCTCTGTCTCTGTCTCTCACTGTCTCCCACTCTCCCTAAAAAAAATGCAATAGGAGTGCCTAAGGACATCTTAAATCTCAGTCTGTCTTCATAGCAGTATATTATTGGGATCACCCCTGACAAGCAAAAGGTGGGCAGCTAATGAGGAGGTGGGGATAAGAGTTCTCAATTCTGGCTATTGGGAGGAGTGGAAACTGAAAATGGGTGCTAATCATTAGATTCATGCTGTCTCCAGCAATCTGGACAAGGAAAACCATTCCATTAGAGATCTGCCTGGTTAAGATTCTCCTCTGTGAGCTAGGTGACCTCAGAATTTTAGTTGGAAAAGCTAGGAGCAAGGATGACCTTTGGTGTGGTAGAGGAGTTTAATCAGGCTTCTGTTTATGAGATAAACAGAGTGGCACAGACCAGGCCTTGGGATGGTCTAGAATATGAACATCTTTCTCACCCAGTTCCTGGAAATGTTTTATTGTTTTGCTTTGCTTAGTTTTGCTGAGCAAAACTAAAAGTGGAGATTTTAAACAAAGGGAATAATACAAATTAATATTAATAGTCAAAGATACTGCATAAAAATTAATTTTTCTCAAGTATTAACATACATTAATATTTGCTGTACATTTATACATATAGTCAAATATGTATATATTTATGTGTGTATGTATATACATATATACATTATTTATATACAATTATTTATATACATTATTTATATACAATAATATACATTATTTCAATGGGAACATAAAATTATTTTTTCTTTTCATTTAGTATTTTATTTTCCCCCAGTTACATGTAAAAACAATTTTAACATTCATTTTCAAAATTCTGAGTTACAAATCCTTTCCTTTAATCCTTCCCCATCCCCCCACATTGAGCAGACAAGCAGTTCCATACAGGTTATACATGTGTAGTTGTGCAAAACATTTTCATAATAATCATGTTGTGAAGGAAAACATAGACCATGAAAAAAAACCTCAAGAAAAATAAAGTAAAAAAAAAGGATGCTTCAATATGTATTCAGACATCATTGGTTCTTTCTCTGGGAATGGGTAGAATTTTTCATCATAAGTCCTTCAGAGTTGTCTTAGATCATTGTATTGCTAAGAAAAACTGAGTCATTCACAGCTGATCATCTTACAATATTGCTGTTACTTCTTACGCAGTACATTTTACTTTTCATCCTCTCATGTAAGTCTTTCCAGGTTTTTCTGAGAGCATACTAATCATCACTTCCTATAGCATAATACTATCCCATCACAATCACATGCCACTATTTGTTCAGTCATTCCCCAACTGATGGGCATCCTCTCAACTCCAATTCTTTGCCAGCAGAAAAGAACTGCTAGAAATAATTTTATACATATAGGCCACTTTTCCTTTTTGTTTTTTATATCTTTGGGGATACAGATCTAGTGGCACTGCGAGGACAAAGGGTTTTATAGCCCTTTGGGCATAGTTCCAAATTGCTCTACAGAATGGTCGGATCAGTTCACAACTCTTTCAACAATGCATTAATGTCTCATTTTTCACACATCCCTTCCACCATTAGTCTTTTTATTCCCCTTTTCTTTCCTATTAATCAATCTAATATGAATGAAATAGTACCTCAGAATTTTTTTAGTTTGCATTTTTCAATAAATAGTAAGAGCATTTTTTCACATGCATATTTACTTTTTTTTTGCTTTCACACACTTTTACTACTTCATCTGAAAATTCTTCATATCTTTTGATAATTTATATATTGGGGAGTGGCTCTTATTTTGAAACACCTATCTATATGTTTGAAAAATGAGGCCTTTATCAGAGAAACTGGCTTCAATTTTTTCCACAGTTGCTATTTTTTTTGTTTGTTTGTTTTTTGAAGGGGGGAAGGCAAGGCAGTAGGGGTTAAGTGACTTGCCAAAGGTCACCTGGCTAGTAAGTGTTAAATGTCTAAGGCCATATTTGAACTCACTCAGGTCCTCCTGACTCCAGGGCTGGTGCTTTATTCGCTGTGCCATCTAGCTGCCCCATAGGTATTACATTTCACTGTTGATTAATATTGAGGATTATACTCAGTTTTGCTGAGTGGTGATTCTTGGTTGTAATCCTAGCTCCTTTGCCCTCCAGAATATCATATTCCAAGCCCTCTGATCCTTTAATACAGAAGCTGCTAAATCATGTCTGACTGTGACTCCATGATTGTTGAATTTTTCTTCTGGCCATTGGCAATATTTCTCCTTAACTTGAGTGCTCTGGAATTTTGATATAACATTTTAGCAATTTTCATTTTGGGATGTCTTTCAGGAAATGATTGGTGGATTCTTTCAATTTCTGTTTTACCTTCTGGTTCTAGAATATCTGGGCAGATGCCCTTGATAATTTATTGAAAGACGATGTCTAAGCTCTTTATCAGAGAAACCTGTTTCATTTTGTTTTCCCACAGTTACTATTGCTGACTGTATTTCCTTATGTCCCATTACTCTCCCCCCATTTATTTTCTCTATCCTTGCACCCTGTCCCTCTTCCAAAGTGATCATGGTTTTCAGGTAGTGCAATAATTTTTCAATTATTTCTTCTGGATTCATTTTCTAGGTCAGTTGTTTTTCTAATAAGATATTTCCCATTGCCTTCTATTTTTTCATTCATTTTTTTGTTTTATTGTTTCTTGATTACTCATAAAGTCATTAACTTCCATTTGTTCAATTCAAATTTCAAAGGAATTATTTTATGAGGTTTTGTACTTCCTTTCCCCTATGTCCATTTGGCCAATTCTACTTTTTAAAGAGTTTTTCTTTCATTGAATTTTTATGCCTCTTTTTCCATTTGGCCAATTTGCTTTTTAAGCTGTTATTTTCCTCTGTATTTTTCGTGTATCCTTTATCAAGCTAATGATGCATTTTGCATGATTTTCTTGCATCACAGTTTTTTGTCTACCTCTCTTACTTCATTTTCAAAGTCTTTTTTAAGCCCTTTCATGGCCTGAGGTCAATTCACATGTTTCTTGGAGGCTTTGGATTTAGGATCTTTGACTTTGTTATTTTCTTCTCGGGGTGTGTTTTGATCTTCCTTGTCACTATAGTAACTTTCTGTGGTCAGAATGCTTTTTTTCTGTTGTTTAATTGTTTTTCTATCCTATTGCCTGATTTTTGGTTCTTTGTTAAAATAGAAATCTGCCTCCAGGTTGGAGGGTGCAATATCCCAATCTTCAGGGGTTTTGTGCGGCAGTTTTCAGACATACTTCTAGGGATATATAAGTTTTCAATTCTTCTAAAATCAAAGAATAATCTAAGGGGAAGTATTTACTGCTCTTCTGTCCTGTTCTCTGACTTGTGAGTCACCACAAGCACTCTTTTCTGCCATGGGATTGTGAGGAGGGTCCCCACTCTGTGGCTAGAAGCTTTTGTGTGCTGCAACCCAGGACTTCAACCTGAATCCCAGTATGGGCAAAGTAACAGAGTCCTGCCTCAGTGTTAGCAAAAAGTCCCTGTAATCTCCTTCTGATCAGTTGTTCTACCCTCTTACCATTTGTGGTCTGAGAGCTCTGGAATTAGCCACTGCCATAGCTTCCAAGGCTTTCTCCTGGTTTGTTGGAACCAAGGCTGTGCTGGTGTGGCCTGTGTTGGCTGTGCTCCACTCTCACCCAGATATGACAGACCTTTACTGCAGATCTTCTAAGTTGTCTTTGGCTTCTATGGACTGAGATGTCTGAATACTGCCACTCTTGCCAGTGATTCAGTTGAGGCCTACTCTACTTTGCTAGGACCAGGTCTGAGCTGGCTCAGCCTGCACTGTACTGTGCTGGACTGCTCTCCTCTCTCACCCTGATGCAACAGATCTTTTACTGCTGATCTTCTAAGTTGTTTTGAGTTGGAAAATTGTTTCACTCTGCCTTTTTGTGGGTTCTACCTCTCTATAATTTGTTTAGCATCATTATTTAAAAGTTTTTAGAGGTGTTTGGGGGAGATTTCAGGCCAGTCCCTGCTTCTACTCTATATCTTAACTCTACCCCCAGCAAAGGAACTTTTTTTTTTCCTAAACCCTAAAATCACAAATTCCTAGAATTAAGTTTTAACTAAAGCTCTGAAGTAGTCAAGCAGGGGAAAGACCACTGAATTTGAATTCAGAGGACTTGGGTTCAAATCCCACCTCCAAGGCTCAGACCTTTTGTCAACTTGAACAAGTGACAACTCCTTTGGCCTCCTTTTTCCTCTCTTTAATTTGAGATAGATAGATGGATGGATTATGAAACCTTTCAGTATTTGATATACAATCCTATAGTTTCTCACTCTTGTTTTACAACTAAGCTAAAATATGTTGCCTATGTAATATAAGTAATGGTTAAACTTTAACCCAAGTCCTCTGAATTTAGAATCAATGCCTTTTCCACTTTACTATTGAAACTGACATAATTTTGATACAAACACAAAGTGAATGAAAAAAAATCACAGAATTTTGTATCCCTAATGCTTCCCATATCAGGTTCCCAAAAGGACTCTGTCCTACTCTGTGGCTTAGTGCCATAAGTTATTTTAGTAGTCAAATGAAGTTAACACATTTTCATTTTTAACTAACAGCAATTTACTTCCTGCTGGTCATTTACAGTTCCTATGTTAATGACTGCCTGACAGAGTGAAAGTGAAACATTGCTTCAGGCTGGGGCTCAGCGGGTCATTAACAAGTTGTAAATGACTGGGACATTTCAGGCCATCACTTTAATCAGGAATATTTATTAAAAACTCTCAACTCTACCTCCTCATGTCTGCCACTGCACAAATATGTAAAAATAAAAATGTCCTTAATTCTTGAGAATTTTCTTCAAAATAGCCTCAAGAATTTTTTAGTCAGGAAAAGAGGCTATATATTACTATTCCAAGGAATAAATGGTCACAAAATCCCAGCCATGATAAATAGTTTTGCATTCTCATTTCTGACTTATTGAGAAAAACCAAAGTTCAGGCAACAAAGTTTGCTTGTTTCTATGTCAATGTCCAGTGGGATTTTTATTTTTGTTACATATTATTGTTATCGTTATGGGACCTTCTTATCTATGTTGGTGTAGTAGGTCAGAAAGGAAGCTTGTCCTCACTCTCAGTTAGATTTCTTCCCAACTCTGATTGTTTCATGAAGATACATCTCCACAATGAAGGCAATGCTTTCTTGTTGTTGTTGTTATTTTTTAAATTTAATTAATTTGTTTAATTACTTTTAGTTTACATCATTCAGTTCCACAATCCCTTGAGTTTCAAATTTTCTCCCTCTCCCTTTCTGCCCCCTCCCCCCATGGTGGCATGAAGTCAAACATTGAACATTAGTCAGGTTGTAAAGAAGGATTATAACCAATGGAATGAACAATGGGAAAGAGGAAACAAAACAGAACAAGAAAAAGAAAGAGAGAAAGTAGTTTGCTTCAATCTGCATTCAAACTCTGCAGCTCATTTTTCTGGATATGGATAACTCTTTCATCATGAATCTTTTTTTTAATACACATTTGTTTTTAAAATTTTGAGCTCCAGATTTTTTACTTTCTCTCTTTACTCACCCCTACTGGGAAGATAAGCAATTCAATATAGGTTGTACATGTGTAGTTACACAAAACATTTCCATAGTAGGAATATTGTGAAAGACTAACTATATTTCCCTCCAACCTATGCTCACTTATTCTATTTTCTCCTTTGACTCTGTCCCTTTTCAAAAGTTTTGCTTCTAACTACCCTCTCCCCCAATCTGCCCTGCCTTCTATCATCCCCCCTCTTATCCCCTTCCCTCCTATTTTCCTTCAGGGTAAGATACCCAACTGAGTGTGTATGTTATTCCCTCCTTAAGCTGAATTCAATGAGAGTAAGGCTGTCCCATTCCCTTTTACCTTCTTACTCTTCTCCATTGTAACAGTTTTCTCTTGCCTCTTTTATTTATTTATTTTTAAGCAATTGGGGTTAAGTAACTTGCTCAAGGTTAAACGGCCAGTTATTTCTGGGTGTGGTGCTGAGTATCTGAGCCCGGATTTGATCCAGGTCATCCCGACACTGGAGCCGGTGCTCTTACTCGCTGAGCCACCTGGTGGCCCCTCTTGCATCTTTTAAATGAGATAATTTACCCTAATCTATATCTCCCTTTCTCCTTCTCCCAATATATTCCTCTCTCACCTCTTAATTTTATTTTTTAGATATCATCCTTTTCATATTGAACACTTCCTGTGCCCTCTGTCTACGTATACATGTACATAACTATGTACACTCTCATGTATATATTTATACACACCTATAACCTCCAATACATACATATATGTGTGCATATATATACATATATATTCCCTTCAAATGTAATCATACTGAGAAAGTCTTATGAGTTATAATTATTGTTTTTCCATGTAGGAATGCAAATAGTTCAATTCTAATAAGTTCCTGATGATTTCTTTTCCCTGTTTACCTTCTCATGCTTCTCTTGTTTCTTGTATTTGAAAGTCAAATTTTCCATTCAGCTCTGGTTTTTTCATAAAGAATGCTTGAAAATCCTCTATTTCGTTGAATGACCATATTTTACCCAGAAGCATTATAATTAGTTTTGCTTGGTAGGTGATTTTTGGTATTAATCCTAGCTCCTTTGACCTCCAGAATATCATATTCCAAGTCCTTCGATCCCTTAGTGTAGAAGATATTAGAAGAAGTGTCTTGTGTTATCCTGACTGTGTTTCCACAATACTCAAATTGTTTCTTCCTGACTGCTTGCAGTATTTTCTCCTTGACCTGAGAACTCTGGAATTTGGCAATAATATTGCTAGGAGTTTTCTTTTTGGGATCTTTTTCAAGAGGCAATCAGTAAATTCTTTCAATTTCCATTTTTCCCTCTGGTTCTAGAATATCAGGGCAATTTTACTTGATAATCTCTTGGTGTCTAGGCTCTTTTTTTCATCATGGTTTTCAGGTAGTCCAATAATTTTTAAATTATCTCTCGATCTATTTTCCAGGTCAGTGTCTTTTCCAATGACATATTTCAAATTGTCTTCCATTCTTTCATTTGTTTGGATCTGTTTTACAGCATAGTATATGTTTTATAATATAGTATGGTATAGATGTAGAAGAAGTGTCTTATGTTATCCTGATTGTGTTTCCACAATACTCAAACTGTTTCTTCCTGACTGCTTGCAGTATTTTCTCCTTGACCTGAGAACTCAGGAATTTGGCAATAATATTCTTAGGAATTTTCTTTTGGGGATCTTTCTCAAACCCAAATTGTATGATTGATATGGATATTATTTCATTCCTTAAGAGGTAGAGGCAATAACAAAATCTTCACTCATACTGGAATTTTGTTTGTTTGATCCCTGTATTGTTTGGCTCTTTCACTATTTCTGAGCTCAAGACTCAGGTTGGTTCAGGGACTCCTCTGCTGTTTCCAGAAGGTTTTGTCTAGCAATATATCTCTGCTATGTCACAGGTGCCATACATTTGCATTGCATGGTTCAGGAACTATTCACTACTCTGTGAACGACATAAGGTTTCTTGTATCCCAGAATGGATTTTCCTATCCAGGGAATGAAGTCTGAGTATCCACACATCTGATCTACTCACGCCCTTCCTACTTCTGTAACTCCTCCTCCTCCTCTTTTTATTTAGTTCTGCCCTCCACTTATCTCTATTCTCCCTTTTAAAGACCAATTCTAAGAATATAGTATATGTGAATCAATTAAATATTAGTCTCTTCATTGTTCTTCATGCAGTAATTAAGTTGAAAAAGCTAATATTGAGCAAAGCTACTTGACATTGAAAGACTAATTTTCATACCTAAATAAACACAGAAGAGATTTAGCTGTGACCTCCCAAGCTCCTCCTAAACACATGCTGTCCTTATAAAAATCAGTCTTCCTGAAAAAATAATCCTTGGTAATTTTAAATGCATATGAAAATGAAGAACTTCATTTATTTATTTATATTGTTTCTGTGGGCAGAAGTACTGCATATAGCATACATGTATGCTACATGAATATTCAACCATTTTCTTCTCCTGTGTCAATGTATTGGAGAAAGTATAACAGATGTATCATTGAAGCTATATTAAATAAAGAACAAATGCATTTAAATCAAATGTCTAAGTTTTCATGATGCAATTGTGAATTAGGTCCTTTTTCCATTTGTAATTAGAGGTTGGAACAGATGGTTAAGACTTTGGCAAAAAAGTGATAATTTTGCAAAACTAACAAGCTGCACACTGATTATTTATATTACAAGGATCTATTCATTTGTGCAAGAATTTGTTTTAAATCTTAAAATATAAGGTGTGCATTTCTAGAGTGTAGTGTGAGATATTTTGCATGCAGAATGCTGGTGGACGATTTTCTAACTATTTGGTTTTGAGAGATGCCATTTCACTGAGGGTAGATATCATGAGCACAAGAAGCCATGGTGAGCTACTACAAAATTATCAGCCAATCAATCATAAGACACCACCTATTATGCCATCAAAAGAAATCAGTTCCTCACTGGTAGGTAATCTCTACCAGGTGGTTAACACTGAGAGTAATTTCATCACCGTTCACAATGACTGAGTTTTCCATCTTTCCATCTCACACAGAGTGAAAATATCTCAGATTGGATTCCGGGAAAGTCCAGAAGTTCTATCCTTTGACAGATAATAACGAAAAAGATGATGATCTCTAGTGTTGACCCAGGAAGGGTAAGGAGGGTGAGGAGCAAAGTGGCATCACTAGGTTTCTGGATTGCTTGCTGACTGTTTATGTTACTAAGTGGCATTAGATTATGCTATGAATTAAACACAAAGGTTCCATCAAGTGCTTCAGTGAATTTTGTAAATACCCAATACTATCTTGAAATTGGCTTCTTTCTGTGTGCATGTGTTTTCTTTCATTTCAAGCTGACAGTTTGACTCTGCCACGAATTAGATGTGTACCCAAAGTAAAATGTATTAATGGCTAGGGAAAACATAGACTAAAATGAAAATTCCATATGTTTTGTCTGATTAACTGATCAGAGTTTGAATTTGAATTACAGACTAAAACAAATGATTCACATGAGAGACATTGTTACAAAGGGAAAGGATATTTACTGGAAGGATACTCTACTCAGAGCAGCAGGTGTCAATCAACAGCCTTGTGATAGTGATACAGCCCCAGAAGGCCTTTGATTGTCAGCATGAACAGTCATTTATCCGCCCCAGACACCCAATTAGTGAGGACACATCAGTCCTATTAAAATAGAATTGAGATTGTGCAATGTCAGTTGGAGTAACTATCTAAGAATCAAGTCACTCTAGGTCCTCTGGGATGGGAGAAGTTTTAAACACCTCAGTGGTTAGATGGAAAATTACTTTGCAGCTGCTTTCCATTCCTCAAAATTCTCTCTATATATCCACCCCTACACATACATACTGGGACCTTTATGATAATAAGGCTTCCTTGAAATATAAAAATACAACAAAGATCTATATTGGAGACGGTGTAGCATAGTATCCAAACTTGGAGTCAGGAAAACCTGAATTTAAATCCTTACTCATAAACTTAGAAGCTGTGTGATTGTGATTAAGTCCCTTAACCTTTCTCTGCCTCAGTTTTCACATCTATATAATAGAGGGGGGTGGGGTTAGTCAATAGTGGAAGTCCTTTTCAGATCTATAAGTATGGTCTTATGACCTCACTGAATTGATTGAATTGAGTGAAATTCTCTCACCTCTGAATTTCCCATGATGGCCCTCCAGCAAAGAATCAGAGGATTCCTGGTGTGCTCTGTGCCTGCCTTATACTCAGGAACCCAGGGTGTGCCATCAATAGTCAAAGCCATTAGACCTATGAGTCAGTTAATTGTTGAGGGTGGTTTCAGTTCTTAAGGGAAAAAAAAATCAACCTATATTGCATGGGGTTGGAAGATTGAGATAATGATCCCACTACATATACTCCTTGGTAGCAAAGTCCTTAAGGCATACTTTAGGATCTTCTAACACTTAAATGACTTTAGGGCTGTTATTGGTCAGTTTTGACCCAGTGGATACACGAGGCCTGACATAGGCAGTAATTAGGAAAGAAAAGAAAAAGAAACTCTCAAAAGCAAACTTAGTAAAATTAAGGAGGCAGAGGAGGCTAGTTAGACACTTTCAACTCCCTTCTGTTGCCAGAAAACAGGCCCTGTTCACAAAATTCCTATCTATTGATCTTCCAAGCTATCCCTGGGAAAGAATTGTGTAATGATTACTGGGTGTTATATAGGCAGCAGTGCAGAGGGGTCTGTTGGTTCTAGATTATAGAAAACAAAAGGGGAAACCGGGACTGCCTTTAACATTTCTTATACCAGTGCCCTTCTGCTGCTTCTGTGTTTTTTTGCATCACAAACTAGTTCTGTTGGCTACTGATATTCTCTGCTTTTCTATAACCTCCTATAAACATGCACATGAGTGCTATCAAAGGTACCAATATTGATGCTGTATGCTAGGACAGGGCAATTCCACCTCATAACAAAACAAAATCTGCAAGAAATGCTTCTAGGCCAGCATATGTGCTTTATCTGCCGTATGTGAGCAATAGTCATTTCTGCCATTGCAGGGGAGGGAACCTATTTCCTGAGCATTGCAAGAACCTCCTCTGGAAGTCTGGGGTAAAGTAATAAAGATGGTTGGGAAGGAGAGGAATAAGAAGAAGGATGGAGAGAAAGAGACAGAGACAGAGAGACAGAGACAGAGAGACAGAGAAAGAGAGAGAGGGAGACAGAAAGAGAGAAAATAAGAGAATAAGAGAATGAGTTAGTTCATGGTTGAGAAAAGAAGTTATATATCTTTATAAACTGCATAAAGTTATGCAACCCTATCCTACCCCACTCCCATTCTCAGAAAATAACAAGAATGTGTTTGACACATATCTCTGAGGCCCTAGAGAGAATTATGCAATTTGCTTTTAAATATTGCTCAACAAAGTCCACGTGACACAGATCCAAAAGATCAAATAGAAAAGACCCAGAAATTTTGTTCAGAACACTCAAATTTAAAATATAAGGGTATGGGACTAGGAAATGAGCCATGGTCTAGGCCCAGGCTTAGGCTCAGGAGCTTGAGTTACTAAACACCAATATAATTCCCAAATATGAACAATTATTAAAAATCAAACAGAAAAAGACTACTGACTTTTTGCAAGGTATATTTCTCGATTTTTTCAAAATAAATATTTCCAAATTACATGCTAAAATTTTTAATATTCTGTGTTGGAAAATGGGTAGCATTAATATTCTAGAATCATGTTTGGTCATAGCATTGATAAGAGGTTTTTAGTTTTAAAATTATTTGTCTTGTTATTATTGTTTAAATTACTCTGTCTCTGCTTACTTTACTAAGCATCAGTTCATACTAGTTTTTCTATGTTTCTCTGAACTGATCCTTTTATTCATTTCTTATGAAACAATAGGTCTCTAATATATCCAAATGCCATTCTTTGCTCAACAATTCTTCAATTGATGGGTACCACTTTATCATCCAATTTTTAACTAAAACAAAAAGATATAATAAATATAATAATAGGCATTTATATTATGCTTTAGGTTTTTCAAATTACTTTAAAATATCATTTCATTTTATCCTTACAACAATTCTGGGAAGTAGGTGATATTATTAAATTTATTTTACAGATATGGAAACTGAGGCAGACAAAGGTTAAATAACTTGTTCTGACTGACACAGCTAGGAAATATTTGAGGCCAAATTTTAACTCAGGCCTTATTGGCTGCAGGTCCAGATGTCCTTCCACTCTATTACCTCTTTCACTAATTTATTTTCATGTATAAATTAATGGGCCAAAGTGTACGCACAGGTGAATAACTTTTGGAAAATAGTTTCAATTCCTTTCCATATTGGTTGTGCCAATTCAAAGTTCCACCAATATTGTATTACAATAACCATTTTCCTAGAGGCTATCTAAGATTTGTTAGTATCTTTATTTGTCAACATGCCAAAATGATGAATATCACATTTTATTTTTCTCCAGAGTTACTTTGTATGCTCCTAATTATTAATCACTTGGAGCATTTTGAATGGCAATTAATCACTGGTATTTATCTCTTCATATCCCCTGACAATTTATCATTTGGGGACTGACTCATTCTTATAGGTTTGAGAAAGATACATCTCAGAAATGAAAGATTTATCAGGGAATTTTGCTTCAATAATTCCCTCTACCCTACCTAGTTCCCTTTTACTTTAAGATACATTTTTTTTCTTTTTTCTGGAAAACATGTTTTGATTTTTCAAATCAAAATTACCCATTCTATCTTTTGTATTCCTGTTTCTTGAGCAGTCACAAACTTTCTGTTTTTCATCATTCTAGTTGTTTATTATGTGACATTTAATATCCAAATCATATATCCATTTTGAGCTTATTTTGCAAGTGGTATGGAGGGTTGGTTTAAACCTTAATTCTGCCAGACTGCTTTTCAATTTTTTCCAGAAGTACCCTACCCCCGTCCAAATAGTGAGTTGCTAACCCAGTATAAGAAATCCTTGGGTTTTCTATTACCAAGCTAGTAGATTAATTTGTGTCAATATGTTGTGTATATATTCTGTTCCAATAATCAATACCTCTATTTTTTAACTTGGACAAAATAATTTTGATAATTACTGCTTTATAGTATAATTCAGAATCTGATACTAATAGGTCTCTTCCCACTTTTTTTTAAAGATAGTAGATTGTAAGAATACACACACACATATGCACACACTCGTGTTTGTATATTTAAATATTTTCTCAATTACAAATAAAAACAATTTTAACGGTTGTTGCAACTTTGAGTTCCAAATTCTCTTTTACTCTTCCTTGCATCCACCCTCATTGAGAAGGCAAGCGATTTGATAAAGGTTATGTATGTGCAGTCATGCAAAGCATTTCCATATAAGTTATATTGTAAAAGAAAACACAAACAAAAAGAAATAAAGCAAAGGAAAAGGAAAAAAAAATATACTTTTATTTGCATTCAAATTTCATCAGTTCTTTCTTTAGAGATGGATGACATTTTTTCATCACGAATCCTTCAGAATTGCCTTGGATCATTGTATTGCTGAGACTAGTTATGTCATTCAGAGCTAATCATTGTACAGTATAGCCCTTAGTATGTTCAGTGTTCTTTTAGTTGTGCTCACTTCATTTTGCATCAGTTCATGTAAGTCCTTCCAGGATATTTGAAAGCATTCTGCTCATCATTTCTTGTAGCACAATATTATTCTATCACAATTATATATCAACACTTGTTCATACATTCTCCAAATGACAGGCATCCCCTCATTTTCCAATTCTTTGTCACCACAAAAAGATCGATATAAATATTTTTGTTCATATATGTCCTTTTCCTTTTTTAATCTCTTTGGAATACAAACATGGAGTTATATTTCTGGATTAACAGATATGTATGGTTTTGTAGCCCTTCCACATTGCTCTCCAGAATGCTTAGATCAGCTTACAACTCTACCAAGAGTGAATTACTTAAAAATTTTCTCATATATCCTCCAAAATTTAAAATTTTTATTTTTCTGTCACATCGGGCAATCTTTTAAGTGTGAAATGGCAACTTAGAATCATTTAATTTGCATTTTTCTAATCTTTTTTTTTTTTGCTTTTTGGAGGGCAATTTGGGTTAAGTGACTTGCCCAAGGTCACAGGGTTAGTTTTTGTGTTGTGTCTGAGGCTGGATTTGAAATCAGGTCTTCCTGATTCCAGGGCCAGTGTTCTATTCAATGCACCACCTAGCCGCCCCCAGCATGTTCTAATCAACAGTGATTTAAAGCATTTTTGTATGACTACAGAAAGGTGATTTCTTTGTCTGAAAACTGCCATTTCATATCCTTTTACCATTTATCGATTGAGGAATGACAAAAATTCTTATAACTTTATTCAATTCTTTATGTGTTTGAGATATGAGGCCTTTTTCAGAGAAACTCGCTGAGAAACTTTTCCCAACTTTCTGCTTTCTTTCTAATCTTGGCTCTATTGCTTTTGTTTGTGCAAAATCTTTTTAATTTGATGTAATCAAAATTATCCATTTTACATTCTGTAATGCTCTCTGTTTCAAGTTTATTAATAAATTCTTCCCTTATCCATAGAGCTGACAGGTAAACTATTCCACACTCCCATAATTTATTTCTGGTATCACCCTTTATGTCTAAACCATGTATCCATTTTGATCCTTATGTTTGTATGTGGTATCAGAACTTGATCTCTACCTAGTGTCTGCTAAGCTGCTTTCCTGTTTTCCCCACAGTTTTCGTCAAATAATGCTATCTTATCCCAGAAGCTGGAGTCTTTGGGTTTATCAAATATTAGATTACTATACTCATTTACTGTTGTTTTGTTTACCTAACTTCTTCTGCTGTTTTACCACTCTATATTTTTTGCCAGCACCAGATTGTTTTGATGATTACCACTTGGTATTACAGGTTTAGATCTCGTACAGCTAGGACACTCTTTTACTTTTAATTTCATTAATTCCCTTCTTTTTCTTGACCTTTTCTTCTTCCTGATGAATTTTGCTATTATTTTTTCTAGCTCTGTAAAATAATTTTTGGTACTTTAAGTTGTATGACACTGATTAATTATATTAATTTAGATAGAACTGTCATTTTTTTAATATTGGCTTTGCCTACAAATGAGCAATTAATATTTTTTTTCCAAATCATTCACATCTGGCTTTGGGTGAAAAGAGTTTTGGAATTGTGTTCATTTGGTTCATGGTTTGTCTTGTCAGATAGGATTCCAAGTATTTTATATTGTTTACAGTTATATTAAATGGAATTTCTCTTTCTATCTTTTGCTGTTGGACTTTGTTGGAATATATGTGGGTTTATTTTACACCCTACATGTCTGCTAAAATTGTTAATTATTTCAGTTAGGTTGTTTTTAGTAGATTCTCTGGAATTCACCAAGTATACTATAATATCATCAGCAAAACACAATTGCTTTGTTTCCTCATTGCTTATTGTAATTCATTCAATTTCTTTTTTTCTCATTGTTTTAGCTAGCATATCTAGTACAATATTGAATAAGAGAGGTGATCATGGGCATACCGACTTCACCCCTGATTTTATTGAGAAGGTTCTTTTAAAACTATTTAAAAATTAATTCCTTTGAAATTTTTTTTAACTTTTCCTCCTCCAGATGAATACAATTATTTGTTTTTTTTATAACTATAAAATCATCATTTGGTAATTTTGTTGGCAGGTAGCTGAACAAATAAATTAATTTTAGTAGTGTTATGTTTGTATTATCTTGGCTGTGTACTCATAAACAATGAATATTTCTCCAATTATAAATGCTGTTCTTTATTTCCAAAAGAACATATAGTAATATTGATAGTTTCTATCAAAGTCTTATTAGACTCTAAAAATATTTTATATATTCTGTAATTATTTTAAATGAAATTTCTCTTTTTCTCCCTTCCCTTGTGGTTTTGGTAGTAAAATAAATATATGCTGATGATTGTTAAGTTTATTTTTATATAGCTACTTTGATGAGTGCTCTAGGGTTTTATTTTTTGTTATGGTTGACTGTAAGTTCTATAAACAAAAACCTCATCTGCAAAAAGGGATGATTTCATTTCCGCTTTTCCTATGCTTGTTTCTTCAATTACTTCTTGTATTATTGCTATAGTTAGAATTTCTAGGACTATACAAAATATCAGTAGTTTTTTTTAAAGCATTCTTGGTTTACTCTAAATATTATTAGAAACAACTATTTTATTTCCATATAATATAATGATTGTGCTTAGTTTTATCAGTCAATGAACTTACCATATTGTTAAAATGTATTTTTTATTCCTATAATTTCTCATCTTTTAATGGGAATGTGTACTTCACTTTATTAAAAAATCTTCATCTATTGATAATAATCATATGATTTCTATTTTTCTAGGTAACAATAAAGAAAATTATATTGATTGTTTTCATAATATACACCTAGTCTTAATTTCCTGGTATAAAGCCAATCTACTCATAGGCTATGCAATCTCAGTGATATATTCCTGCAGCATATTTGTAAAAGTGTTATTTGAAATTTTTTGCATCAATGTTCATTAGGGTTATTAGTTAATAATTTTCTTCCTTTGCTTTGATCCAGGTTTGATATCAAGAACATGTTTGTATCATTGAAAAAATTTGGTCAGATCACTTCATTTCCTTCTTTTGCAAACTGCTTAATGTAATTAATGTCCTTTGAATGGTTTGTATAATGAAAATATAATAGTCCCATATCTTCTTCATCCTCCTTCAGGGTTTATTTATGGCTGCTTCTATTTCTCTGGTTGAAATTATATTATTTAATTAGCTATTTTTCTTTCATGCTCTATACTTTATATGTTTAAAAAATATTCATCCAGTTAAAGTAAGCTCTCTGTTTTATTTGCATCTGGTTGAATACAATAGCTTCTAATAATTTCCTTTATTTCTTCATGTTTTGTGAATTTTCCTTTTTGATATTTGTAATTGTTTTTCTATTTCTGTTCTTTAAAAAATTAGTTAAAATTTAACCTATTGCTTTGAAAATAGCACCTTAAGAACATTTTAATTTTTACATCAAAATTCCCGTCTTTTTAAAACTATTTTGTTTGCTTAGTACATTTTTTTTTTGCTTTTTGTGGAGGGCGGTTGGGGTTAAGTGACTTGCCCAAGGTCACACGTCTAGTAAGTGTTAAGTGTCTGAGGCCGGATTTGAACTCAGGTCCTCCTGACTCCAGGGCCAGTGCTCTATTCACTGTGCCACCTAGCCTCCCCTAGTACATTTTTCTTTTTACATTCATGGAGACTTAATCGAGCTGTTCTTCTCTCTTGTGTTGATGAGTTGAAATTTGATTTTTCTCTTAATATCTGATTTCTTTACTTCCTTAACATATTGACATGTTTCATTTTCACTATTTTAATGAAATTATAGAATATTTTACACACATATGCATAACTCTAGGCATGCATGGGTATGAATATGCATATGTTTATGTATAAATATATATGCACAATTTCATTGCACTCCATAAAGAATGCTTTCAATATTTTTTTTCTTTCTGACACTTGATTGTGAGACACTGTGCCTAAACTATTATTTCTTCCCTCTCTTTTTAGAGTTCATCTGAAGCAAAATAGATTTTACCATAACCCATTATTATAATTCAGTTTGCACCTTTATGTTTTAATTGTTTTCCTTAGAAACAACATATTGATGTATTCTGGACTCTACTGGCAAATTCGTATTCCTAAATGCTTGCTTCATTTATTCTTTTTTTTTCCCTTTCTGCAGGGCAATTGGGGTTAATTAACTTGCCCAATGTTACACAGCTAGTTTTGTGTGTGTGTGTGTGTGTGTTTGTGTGTGAGTGTATTAAGTGTCTGAGGCCAGAACCGAACTCGGGTCCTTCTGACTCCAGGGCTGGCTCTTTACTCACTGCATCACCTAGCTGCCCTTCATTTATTCTTTTTTTTTCCTTCCTTCTCTCCTCCTTTTCTTTCCTTCCCTTTTTACATTATTTAATATTTTGTTTTTCCCTATTACAAGTAAAAACAATTTAAACCTTCTTTTTTAAATCAAATTTTGAGTTCTAGATTCTCTCCTTCTTTCATCTCCCACCTCTGTTGAGAAAGCAAGCAATTTGGCATAAGTTATACATATGTAGTCACACAAAATATATTCCATGTATATCATTCCATGAAAAAAAAGACAAAAAAAAACAAGAAAAATAAAGTTTAAAAAAAGTATCTTTGATCTGTATTCATACTCTACAAGTTATTTCTCTGTAGGTGGACAGCACTGTTAATCATAAATCTTACAGAACTGTGTTGGATCATTGCATAACTGAGATAGCCAAGTTATTCTTAGTGGATCATAATACAATATTGCTGTTACCATGTACAATGTTCTCCTGGTTCTACTTATTTCACTTTTCATCAGTTCATGATAGTCTTTCCAGCTTTTTCTGAGAACATCCTGCTCATCATTTCTTACAATAAAATAATATTCCATCACAATCATATACAGCAGCTTGTTCAGCCATTCTCCAATTGATGGACATCCCCTCAGTCTCCAATTCTTTGCCAACACTAAAAGAGCTGCTATCAATATATTTATAGGCATAAGTCCTTTTCCTTTTTGCTTTTTATTTCTTTGGGATACAGACTTAGTAGTGACATTGGTTGGTTAAAGGGTATGCATGGTTTTATTGCCCTTTTGGCATAGTTCCACATAGCTCTCCAGAATGGTTGAATCATTGTACATCTTCATCAATAGTTTGATTTTCCCACATTCCCATCAACATTTGTCACTTTCCTTTTCTGTCATATTGGCTAATCTTGCAGGTGTGAGGTAGTAGCTCAAAGTTGTTTTAATTTGCATTTTTCTCATCAATAGTGATTTAGAGCAATTTTTCATATGACTGTAGATAGCTATGATTACTTTAAAAACCTCCTATTCATATCCTTTGACCATTTATCAATTGAGGAATGGCTCTTATGTCTATAAATTTGACTCAGTTTTCTATGTTTGAGAAAGGAAGTCTTTATCAGAAAAACTCATGGTAAAACATTTTTGTCAGGATAATGATTAATGGCTATGTATTTTCCCCCATCCTATTTGTCTCCTGTTTAACCTGTCTCATTCTCTCTCCTTTTACCTGCCCATTTTCAAAAATGTTTTGCTTCTGATTCTTACCTCCCCCAAACTGCCATCACTTCTATAAGCTCTAGCCCTTCTCTAATCATCTTCCCTTCCTAATTTCCTGTATAGTAAAATAGATTTCTACACCCAACTGAGTGTGTATATTACTTTCTGTTTGAGTAAGTCCAATCAGAGGAAGATTCTTACCACATCCACCATTTTCCACTTCACTATAAAATCTCTGTCAGGCCTCTTTTTCTTTTTTTGCCTTTTTGGAGGGCAGTTGGAATTAAGTAACTTGCCCAATATTACAAGGCTAGTTTTGTGTGTGTGTGTGTGTGTGTGTGTGTGTGTGTGTGTGTTAAGTGTCTAAGCCCGAAACTGAATTCGGGTCCTCCTGCCTCCGGGGCCTGTGCTTTACTCACTGTGCCACATAGCCTCCCCTCTCAGACCTCTTTCATGTAAGATAATGTGTTCCATTCTACATCTCCCTTTCCCCTTCTCCCAGAACATTCTTCTTTCTCATCCCTTAATTTTTTTAGATACTCATACCATCACATTCAATTCACACCTCTGCTTTCTCTCTATCCTTTCCTTCACCCTTTCATTTCTCATTACTTTTTAAACCCCTCTATATGACCCATCCTCCAAGATTAGTTTGATTTTTTCTGAGACTAATATATCCCTATATTAAAATTCCCTTTTATTTCCTTTCTCATCTCTCCCTATAATCCTTTCTTTTTCTCTGTCTATTTGAATGTATTTCAATACCAAACCATATATGTGTTATTACCTCTTTTTACTACATCAGAAATAAAATTTAAGTGATGTCAGAATTTCTTCCCCCCTTCCTCCTTGTTCATATAGTCTACTTGTAAACCCCATTCCTCTTTCTTTCTTCACTGCTTTCTCCCTTCCTTTCCATTCTTATTTTAAGAACAACACCATCATTCCTATTTTTTCCTGTCCTATTTAACTTCTATTTTCTCTTGCTGAAATTAAGGTTCTGAGGGTACATTTTTTTATCATCTTCACTCATATGAATATAAACATTTTATTCTTTCATATTACATTATTATTTTTATAACCAATGAAAAGGTGTATTTGTTTGTTTGTTTTAAATATTTATGTTTCTTTTGATTCCTGAGTTTGTATTACAAATTTCACCCAGCCAAGATTTTTTGATAGAAAATGCATGGGAAATGTTTATTTCATTAAAGGTAATTTTTTTCCTTGTAGGATTATACTCAGAATTTTTAGTAAAATATTTTTATTAATAATCTATATATTTTACCTTTTAAATTCCTAATCATGTGTTCTTTTTCCTTTTACCTGTCAAATCTTTTGTGACTTTAACTATGTTTCTTCATTATTTGATTTTTTTAATATTCCTAGGCTTTTCTTGCTGTTCTGGAAACTGTAGATTTTAGCTAAAGTGTCCCTGGAATTTTTCATTTTGGGTTTCCTTCAGGAGGAAGTAATTATCAGCATCTTCCTACTTTTGCTTTATGTTCTTGTTCTAAGAGATATGAGCAATTTGTTTTTGCACTTTCTTAAAATATAACGTACAAGCTCTTTTTTGGTCATACTTCAGGCAGTCCAGCTATTCCTAAAATGTCTTTCCTTGATAGAGATTCCAGAACAATTATTTTTTATCTGATTTCTTTCACAGTATTCCATTTTTTCCCTTTGATTTGATTTTGATACTTGTTGTTGCCTCTTGGAATAATTAATTTCTACTTTTGCCATCTAAATTTTCAGACAGTCTGCTCCTAAGGTAAGATTGTGTACCTCTCTTGTTGTTTTTTTTTATTTTTTCCAAGATAAATTTTCTTACACACTGAATTCGTTTTTTGCATCTTTTCCCTATTGCTCTTATTTCTTTTAGAGAATAATTTTAACTCTTAAAAAAGAATCTCATATCATTTTTCTGATAATTTTATTTATCATATATCCCAAATGTAGTTTTCTATTGAGGCTTTGCTTATAGATATTTAGTCAGTTTCTTCTTCTGAATTATATTCATGGATTTCTCTTACACTATAATAGCTGTTTCTCATGGGAGTATTTTATTGTGGTTTGTTTTGAAATTCTCCCAATTTAAAATTTTCTGAATTGGTTCTCTTTGTTAGAGTCAGCCTTCGTGCATTTCTGGTGAAAATTTCTGTCAACCTCCATGCAGTTCTGGTGAAAGTTTCTGTGTTCTATATGGTCTTACTCAGTATTATATATGGTATTATCACAACATTCTCTATTTTATTCCATGATTTTAAAATTTTAAGTTAGTTCTATGTATTCTGATAAAATTATTCTGATCTGTGCCCTTAGGCTGAGTTTCCCATACTCTTTAACCCAGCTCATGTCTATGCTACCAAACTACTGACTTAATCTTAAGTGAAACTCTGGTACATCATTGCTATCCACAGGCCCTCTCAGCTAGCTAGAAAATTTAGTACGTTCAAAATGGTAGAATTGTTGACTGAGGACTGGCTTATCATATACCCTCTAGCATATTTATTCACCCCTGGGCTAAATCCAAGATATAACTCAATGTTTAGAACAAAAAAAAATTTGCCAGGGGCAGCCAGGTAACACAGCGAGTAAGGGCACAGGCTCCAGTGTCGCGATGACCTGGGGATCGAATCTGTGCTCAGACACTTAGCACCCACCCAGAAACACCTGGCCGTGTAACCTTGAGCAAGTTACTTAACCCCAATTACTTAGGGGTGGCCAGGTGGCTCAGAGAGTAAGAGCACTGGCCCCAGTGTCGGGATAACCTAGAGATCAAATCTGGGCTAGATAACCTTGAGCAAGTTATTTAACCCCAATTGCTTTAAAAAAAGCTTGCCAGAGTAATCCTGGACTGTAACTTTAGTTTGAATATGTGATACTGCTCAAGGATCTGAAAGAAAGAAAGTGCTGCCCCATTCCTATTCCACAATTCCTGTCCTAAGCACTGGCCTCAGTGTTAAATTTATGGTCTTGGTTTGGAAAAATGATCTACCCTTATTTCAGAGGGTAAGTCTTCACCTCTCTGTTCATGTCTCTATTTTATATGTGTAGATAGCCAAATTTGACAATTTAGAACTGAAAATACATTTGAGGTCTACATTTTCTATATTGGTTTTCTCCCCACAAGGAACAGATAAATTGATAACTGCTGAAGCTCTCAAGATTTTGGACTGTTTAAATAAAGCACAAAGTAGAGATAGTGGATACAAAAGCCTGATATATATATAGGCAAAATGTCAATTCTCTTAAAGGGCCCATGAAAAGGGACTCCAGACAATAGGTATGGCTCCTTGCATATAGGACTTCTAGTGTGACCATTCATTCATTCATTCATTCATTCATTCTTTCATTCATCTCATTGTTTTTTTTTAATGGCAAATCTCAAACTGAATTAGTTTTTTTAAAATAGAGACTTTCAATGTTTTTAGCAAACTGGTCTCAGTTACTAGGCTTACCAAAAACAAACTTAACTAAGGAAATCCCCAAGCTATGTATACACATTTTTAAGTCCTTTCCAACAAAATATAATTTCCACAAAGACCACATATAGAGTTAGAAAAAAGAAACAACAAAAAACAGAGAAGATATATAGGTGAGAATAAACCAGATAATACATGGAGTGAATCCAATCTTCCACATGGAGTGAGTTATCTCAAATAAACCAAAAGTGAGAACTGCATTCTTATCCAAAGGTGAATCTGTAGTGTAGTAAGCTGAGTGACTATAACACAGAGAACACTGTAACTAAATATTGAAAATGGATATCATCCAATGATTAATGGAAAATTAAATGGTAAATTTAAGTAGGCTGAAACACATCACAAATAGGGAGTTTCTTTTTTTTTTTTTTTTTTTTTGGGGAAATAGAGGTAATTAACTTGCCCAAGGTTACATGGGTGGGTGTGTGTGTGTGTGTGTGTGTGTGTGTGTGTGTTAAGTATCTGAGGCCGGAACTGAACTTGGGTCCTCCCAACTCCTGGCCGGCACTTTTACTCATTGCGTCACTTAGCCACCCCCCAAATAGGGAATTTCTAAAGAGAATCAAAGTAAATGCTACTATCAAAAATGTATGAGCATAATATAATAGGATCATAGATTTTGAGCTGGAAGTGAACTCAGTCTCATTTACCTAAGAGGAACTGAAGCTCAGAGATGTTAAATGACTTGTGGTAGGTCATACAGATAGTAAGTGATAGTGTTTGAACTTAAATCTGTGCCTGTGATTTCAAAGCTCTTTTCCCCTTATGATATAGTAAACAGGAAGATGGACTTGTCAAGTAGCAGAAATGAGGGATAACAAACTGGTAGCATATGGACTCCACTGATATTCATAGGATGTCAAGAGGAAGAGAGGAAGTATATTGGGGGAAGGGATAACATGTGATGAAATTAAGGGCAAACAAAAGTAGCACAAGATGGGCAAATATGGATGGTTACCGGAATCAAAGATGGTGGTCATGGGGAATTAATTAAATAGATGAAATGATAGAATCATTTGAAGTCCTGTATTTTATTCCCAAAACTATCAGAACAAAATAGGTGGGATTGAAAAATAATCAATTGTGTTTATAAGAGAGCTAGAAAAAAAAGGTGGGTAATCTGTTAGAAATATGGATTTTTTTTCTATTTCCATTAAATTTGAACTAATAACCTGATGATATGAATATTCAGAATCATCACAATTTCATCAAAGGGAAACCCTATTGATTGCAAACAAAAACTAAAAGGACTTTGTAACTACTTCAGTATATTTGAAAAAATCATCATTTTAGCTCCTTTTGTGTTCTTCCAATACCTGAATGTCTGGACTAAGAGAACACTTTGGTTTGCTTCTTAGTAATCTATAATTTGATGGAAGTTGCTGGTGAAGTCACATTTGAAGCACAGTTTTCTAAGTGTGTAGGGTGGGAGTAGAGAGGAGGGAGACCTTTGTGTTCCTTGCCAATAAAGACTTCATATAATAACTGAACATTGCATTTTCTCCTTTGTAACAGCTGTGCCTTTTGCCTCACAATACCCCAGAGGAACGATTAGAGCATGATAACAACTAACTTCCTGCTGTGCTGTATTGCTTTCATACACTAATTACAAGAGAAGCAGCAAGATCTGTTTTTCCTCCAACTTTGCACATCAAGAAAAAAAAGAATTTAGATTCACCATTTTATAGTCTCTGCTATATAGGAAGGAGGGGTGAAGGAGAAGCTTAGAAACAAAATCAAAGGAAATGCTAGAAGGAGAGACTATAAGAGCTGTTGTGCTATCTTTTATTTCAGAAGGAAGTTGGGCTTGGAATGGGGTAGGGGGACTGAATGTTCTTAGTTTTGGGGGAGTAATGATAAACAGTTTTTTTTAAACCACAAGTGTTACAGGGGCTATAATATAATAGGAATGGAATTAATATTTTCTTCTTCTTAAAGAATTGCATATTTACTTAAATATTTAAAAATATTTTTAATTTTGTGCAACAATAATTATGGGGCAGCTAAGTGGTACAGTGTATAGACTCATCTTCCTGAGTTCAAATATGGCCTTAGACATTTGGTAACTGTGTGACCCTGGACATGCTTCAGTGTCTGCATTTGTAAAATGAGGTAGAGAAGGAAATGGCAAACCACCCCATCTTTGCCTAGAAACCCTCACATAGGTCATGAGGAGCCAAACATAACTGAAAATGACATAATCAACAATAACAATAATGATGAAGTAAAAACTTAATTTTCATTTAAAAAAAAAGCCCTCTTGGTTTCCTTGGAAAATTATTTAAGACAGTGTTCAAAAACATTTTAAAACATCATTTTGTGTGACAAAACAGTGATTGATATATATATATATGTATATTATGTACATATATACTTAAATATACATATATAATAAACATGTTACAAATATATGTGTATGTGCACACATAAATGTACTTAACTAGCCATGTCAGAAAGTAGAGTGATATATTTCTCTTTAAGGAAAAATATATTTATTGCTTCTGATTTTTTTTTACAATCTTTATTGGAATTATTAATTGCATATTTTCAATTCAGGTTACAATCAGTAGTATTTCTCAGAGGAAATTTCAAACCTGGATACTGTAAGATTCATTCTTCATTTTATTAAGTTATTATCTTCATATTATTAAGACATATAAACATTAAACTAAAATGGAGACATTATTTTCTATCATTTCATAGAAACTGCTGAGTAGAAAAGGATATGTTGCCATTTTGAAATATTTTCAGTGTAAATCGTGTATTATTTTCCATTAAGCCCCAGGTGTGTAATAAGGATTTTAGAATTTGAATAGAAATGAAACAGATTGGAGGGTGTGAAGAACATAGAATAATAAAGTATTATAAAAAAGTAAATTCAGATAGTATTTTGTACCCCTAAAAAGATAGAAGACGACTTATAGTTCCATATATAATTATACTTTTTTATAATCAGAAGTCATAAGATTAACAATTGAAAGGTAGAAGGTATGTAGTCTAACCTTATTTTACAAATGAGGATCTATTTATCTGTTAAATGGTTTTAATTGAATAAAAAGTTAACTCCTATGTGAAACATAAAACATCTCAGGAAAACTTTTTTCTTTTCCTTCCCCTCCCCCTCTCCCCCCACCCAATGAAAAGAACAAAAATGACCTGGATAAGTCAATTCTTAGTTATTGAACTATGAATCATGAAGCACTGTTCAATCTGTTATTGAGAGTAAATCTCAAAGTTGATGTGTGGAATGAACGGGAAGTTCTCACATTCTTCTTTGATCCTTACTATGTATACTGTCTAGATCTATCACCAAGCATTTATTTAGTACCTTCTGTATGTAATGTGGGGCCTATTGTGCAGCAGCTAGATGGTGCTGTGGGTAAAGCACTGGATTTGGAAGCAGGAAGTCCTGAGTTCAAATGTGGCCTCAGAACACTTACTAGTTGTATGACCTTGGGCAAGTCACTTAACCCTGATCACCTCAGTTTCCTCACCTGTAAAATGAGCTGGAGAAAGAAATGGAAACCACTACAGTATCTTTGCCAAGAAAACCCCAAGGGGGGTCACACAAAGTTGGATACAACAGAAAAACAACAACATATGCCAGGTGCTAGGGATAGAAATGCAATAAATGAAACAACCCCTCCTTCTAAAGAACATGAACTCTAGTGTAGAATAAAGCATAAACAGAAAATTGGAAGGGGATAGACATTCCAAGACACTTATTCTGGGGAATTCTTGATCCTCCTGAATGGGTGTGATAGTAGAGTATTTTTGTGCCCACCTCATTGGGCCTGTTGGTTCTGCAATTAAGAAAATCAACCCCAGAGGCAGCTAGGAGGTTCAGTGAATAGAGCACTGGCCCTGGGGTCAGGAGGACCTGAGTTCAAATCCTACCTCAGACACTTAACACAAAAACTAGCCATGTGACCTTGGGCAAGTCAATTAACCCCAATTACCCTCCAAAAAACGAAAAAAAAAAGAAAATTAATCCCTTCTAAAATTTTCTTGGAGCACCACAATTTAGGTAGCACTGGTAGAGAGGATTATTAATGGAAGAAAGAGGTGGGAAGAAGTCATAGATGAGAACATAACAATGAAGACATTTTACCAAAAACCAAGTATGGACAAAATCTTGTTAGCCTTGTTCAATTCAGCTGAAAAACCCAAAAGGGAGGATGACAAAACCCCATTATGTTTGGAGCCTACTGATTCAAAATTACATGTTATTGAGATAAGGGCTATAAAATGACACCAGGGCTTACTGAACAGAATAAACAAGATTAAAAGAAAAATGTTTAAATGATCAGAGGAGAAACATTTTTTTTCAAGCTCTACCAACTGCTTTAAAATCATCTCCTTAAAAACTTGAAACTGAAAGGCTGATTAGGAATCATTTTCATTAAAAGTAAGTTGCTTCAGGACATTTAACAGGCAATGTTTTCTTAGTCCCAGTTACTACCTATGTTCAAAACTAGAATTCTTTTTGAATAGTCTACCATTCAGACATTCCATTAACTGACAATTTCTTTCTCTTCAATTAGTAGATATAGAAAGTATTGGATCTTATAAGATGCCTAGACATAAAAAATATATATTTCCTCAGAGAAAGCTCTGCATGGAAAATTCTAAACAAAACGAAAAACTTAATAAAACAAGTTTCAAAATTACATACTAATAGTCTCATAACTTGAGCTAAGGAAAAGTGCCTCTGTTTTCTTAGATGTTACCCTTTTGGCAATTCTGTAGTCTTCTTCCTTTGAAAGACCTTTGTTACTGAATGTTTCTTCTTTTACCTTCCTGTCAGAAACCCCAAAGGTTTACTTTTTCAGATAATGACATTTTTGCTTCTAAAAAAAGACAGCATTTCTCAGAACTGCCAAAGGAACAATTATGAGTTCTAGCTACAGAGACATCAATTTTAGAAAAGTTGAAAGTTTACCTTTTATCTATGAAGTACAACTTATTCAAGAGTATTAAGTATGATATTTTATTGGGAGTAGACCTGATCTTAAATGTATGCAAAAGTATCCTATCATGTGAATGGTATGTTTCAAGGTAGTGTATAGTGGAAAGCGCTCCAGCTTTGGAGTCAGAGGACTGGCATTCAAGTTCCATTCCAGAATGAGCTGGAATGAGCTCTTGAGCTTTGAGCTCTGTGCTTTGGGCCTACCTGGCCCAAATGAGGAGATTGGACCCTATGAACTCTGAGTTACTTTCCAGCTGTATATTGATGATTTTGCATCTGATTGCTAGTTTTCTACTCTATTGTAAATCCAATTCATTTCACTTCCTCTTTTGCTTCACCTTTAAAATAAGGATTGAGAAACTAAATGAGGCCTAAAATCACCATGACCTGAAAAGTTATATGGTCATATCATGTAGGATTACAGGATTCAGAGATGGAAGAATTCTTCAAGTTGATTTAATATAACCTCTTCGTTTTATAGATGAAGGAAATAAGACCCAGAGTGGGTGAGTGACTTGACCAAGTCTCCACAGAATAGTAAGTTGCAGAACCAGGTCACAATTAGAAGTCCTTTAATGCTAAATGCTATTCTCTTTATGTTCTACCCCATTACCTCTGTGGTACCACCACCAGAGACTTCCAGGTTGCTACTGGGTATTCCTACATAAGCATACCTTTCATCCTGTGCAAATTTTAATGATTTAATTGTTATTTGTGTTGAAGTTAATCAGTCTCCCTATCATTATCATCATCATCATCATGAACTTCATCTGGAAATTTCTACCAAAAATTCTTGGAGGTGGACTTTGCAGCCTGGTGATTCATAGGAGAATTGTGATTGCAAAATATACTTTGTAGAATTCCCCAGGGTGGGGAGAGTTCATTGTCTTTCTGTTCTTTTTGCAAAATTCACCCAGCCTCCTTGACAATAATTTTCTAGCTATGCTCCATGGGCTATGCTGAAGGATTCTCTAAAAGGTTTAAAAGGAGAAAAAATAAACTTTCTGCATCCTCTTATACAGCTCCTGCCTGTTCACCACATTAGTACATCATTCGTCTGGAGCATGCACAACAATGGGGAAGGATTCTACAAGTTGTGAAGTTTATAAACCACAGTTCAAATTCATTTTATTCCCAAGAGAGAATTACAGTGTTGGGGAAAAAAAGTGGTACCGTCACTTAGTTCCTGTGGAGATTTTGCACCTAACAGATTTACATACATGCCTTTACATATTAAAGTTCAGCAGACCCAGCAGTACCTCTAATAAGTCTATATATCAAAGAGATTTAAAAAATAAATAAATAAAAAATGACCTAAAAAGGAAAAATATTTATAACAGCTCTTTTTGTGATGGTAAAGAATTGGAAAATGAGGGGATGCCCATCAATTGGGAAATGATTGAACAAAGTTGTGGTTTATTATTGTGATGGAATGTTATTGAACTATAAGAAATGACAAATATAATGTTTTCAGAAAAACTTGGGAAGAATATGAACTCATGCAAATTGAAGGGAGCAGAGCCAAGGAAACATTGTACATAGTAACAGCAATAGTATAAAAAATGGTCAATTGTGAAAGACTTAGCTACTGTGATCAATATAATGATCCAAGACTATTCCTAAGGCCCCTTATGAAAAATGCTATTCACTTTCAGAGTGAGAACTGATTAACTCTGAAAGTATATTGAAGCATACTTTTAAAAAATATCTTTATAGTCACTGTTTTATTTTGTCTATCTTTTCATTTGTAATATAGAAATGTTTTGTATTACTTCACATGTATAATCAATATAAAAATTGTTTGCCTTCCCAAAGAGCATATAGAGCTAACAGAGAGGGGAAAAAAGTGTAACTCAAAATTTTAAAAAATGTTTGTTAAATTTTTCTTTGCATATAATTGGGAAATATTTAGCAAAATTAAAAAAATAACTAAGCAGTAGAATAATGATGACTTTTAATGCTAAAATACAGTTAGAAGAGTCAGAATTAATAAATTTACATTATACTCTTCACCAGTGAAGAAAGGATAATATTTATTGTCACTCTTTAATGCATGGCAAATTCTTAATTATATGTAACAATGAAGGATTAAAGCTGCATGGATAATTGGAATCCATAGGTAATCCCCAAATTCATTTTAGCCAAATAATAAAAATATTTCTTCAATTTAAGACTTTTAATAAAATTATGAGCCACAATGATTATTGGATTATTTGAGTTTTATTTTCTTCCTTTGTTTTGTTACATATTAAGATTTGTTAAGAAGTAGACTTAGCAATGATATAGAGGCTTGTAATGGTAATGTAATTTGAAGATCCCCTTGTATTGGCAAGCACTTAGCACCTTGTTTCAAGTGTGATTGTATCAAGTATTAGGATCCATAACTTGTGAATCACACTGTGGGAGGAACTTCCTGTTGTAACAGGAAGGGGTGAAACAGGGAGGAACTAATGCCTTATATAAGGAAAAGCCCATGCTGAGAGAGGCCAGAATTCCTCTCAGTGAGCACCTGGAGGCTGGGCTGCTACTGCTGGACTGAGGACTGAATTGAGAAGGACTGAGAAGAGAAATGAGAACTGAGAACTGAGATAGAACTTCTTTCAGTGAGCAATGTGGAGGCTGAGGAGGAGAGGCCCAGGCTGCAGAAAGTGATTTTGATTCTGAGAACAGAACTTGTGGTGGCAGAGCTTCTTCTGAGAGCCAGCCAGAACTTCTGCTGAGGAGCTACTGTGAGTGAGAGAGTAGTAGCCCTGCTTGAGGGAACCTGTTCTGTTGTGAAGGCTTGGGCATGTGGGTGTTCACTGCATTAACCATGTGTACCAACTTCGTGGTTATTGTACTGACACTGACTTTGTGGTTCTGGGACTCGGTTTTCTGGTATTTGAATAAGGACTTGAGGTGGACTAGACACATGGAGAGCTAGACAAGGAACTGGGAAATGACTGCTTTTGAACCCAGGTGACAGTTTGGTGGATTCAGGTAGGAGCTTGGACCATGGAAGAGACACCATGGAAACTGAGAGTCTTCCTTGATTCAAGATTAAAAGACCTCTACTTATATATTTAATGCTGACAGATGAGATTGTAACTTACTTGTGACTTAAAGGTAGATGGCCTTTGTACTTTCTACTACCTCTTAAGAGGGTACTGAATAATGACTGATGATATTGTAATTTGATTGCACCCCGTGAGTGGAGGACTTTGACCTTGTACTTTGTGTCAATTAAGGAGGCTTGCCTCCTTACTAAATGAATGTCATCTTTTTTTTTATGTTTTGCTTTTCTTGGAGGGGAAAAGGAAGGGCAATTGGGGTTAAGTGACTTGCCAAGTTCACATGGCTAGTTTTGTGTTAAGTGTCTGAGGCCAGATTTGAACTCAGGTCCTCCTGACTCCAGGGCGGGTGCTCTATACACTGCACCACCTAGCCACCTCATGAATGTTATCTTTTGCTCAAAACTATGTGACCACTTTGCTGAAAACTAATGTGACCATTTTAGTGATAAGTTGGGAAGTTATATCATTCTGAATGCTGTACTTTGTTTTCTGTGAATGTTTTGCTCTGATTTATTACTGAATAGAGAGTTCACTATACTGTATAATCAGAACCTTGAAAGCTATTCACAGTAGCAGCAGGATGACATATAGGAATCAATGGGAAGGAGGAGCAGAAGCCAAGAAGGAGGAGGATTTTATTATCCCCAGTTTGCTGACTGCAAATAGTTTATAATGATGTCTTAATTAAGAATTATTATTCATTCTATATTAATTTTTTCTTTCTCTTATTTTTTAAATTTTATTTTATTATGACTTTAACCACCAAATGGAAGGTTTCTGTATGCAAAGTTCAACATAAAAAGATTGTATATTGACTTTTAATTTCGATTTCATATGGCTTTCTTTTGGTAAAACATATAAGAAGTTTATATTTCTTTCTAACTCTGGCTTCTCTGTCCTTTCTTCTGAACTTTCTACACTTCCTTTTTGAGCATTTTAAAAATGTTTCTTTTTTTTGTATCACTAGATCTAATTCCCCTCTAACTATTCCATCTACAGCACAATTAAAAACAAAGGAAAAAAAGACCTCAAAATAGTCAAGCAAAATATATCAACACAATGAATATTTTTATTTTGAAAAAATAAAACTATATGATTCTATTCTTATTTTTCTCATCACCTCTCTATTAGGAGGTAACTAACAAGGGTCATTTAAATTTCCCAAGACATACATAGTTCACCATTACTTTGATCAATGTTGATTAAGCTTTGATTAACTAAAGTATTTCTTTTTCCTTATAATTTTTATATATTTTTCTACTAGTCTTATAACTCCACTCTGCATTCATTAATACAACCCAGGATTCTTGAAGTGGTCTCTTTCATCATTGCTTTTAGTATACTTTTTATAATGTTCATATAGCTCAATTTGTTCAGCCTTGCACCAGTTATTAGGCACCACTTTAGAATTTAGTTTGTTTTTTCCTTCTTTTTTCTTTTTAATTCCTACTGAAATTTGATTTACATTTGCCATTTCCTCCCCAGTATTGTCCACGTTATTTTGCCCTCCCCAATCCTTTTTTTGTTTTCTTGTTGCACTTATTGTATATCTACACCAAACTATGTGTGGTAAATCCTCCTTTGCCACGTCATGTAAGTTAATTTTATTTGAGGCCCACCTGCTTATCCCTTTGTCCATGTTTGTACACAATTCTTATCATGAACACCAATAACTAGAACAAGAATTACCCCCTCCCCCCTTCTTCCTTTCTATACTATTATATTACTCTTATAAACCTTTATTTTTCAATTTGGAAAAAAATAAAATCCAATTCATTCGTATGTCCTCTATTATTTTCTTGCTTACCTACTGAAGTACATTAATGGCCTTAAGGGACATTTTTTCCCTCTGATTATTAAACTGTTAGCATTACTTCCAATTGCTTTTCCAGGTTACTTGATTTGCTCTTGTATTTCAAAGTTCCCGCTGAGCTCTCTTTTTGTTGGTCATCATCATGTCCAGAAACATCTGAAAGACTTCTGTTTCACTAAATGTCATACCCTCCTCCCCCTTGGATTATACTTAGCATTGCAGTTAAATTATTCTTGGTTCTAAGTCTGTTTTCTGCCTTTTGGAATATGTATTCCAGGATCTCCTCTCATTCATAATAAAAATTAGTTTTCTTCTTTGATCCTGACTGCATATCCTTTGTACTTGAACTTCTTTTAAGATGCAACATTTTTCCTTGGATACTGGAGTTTTGGGTTGTGTCTATGGTATTACTGGGACCATTACTTTGGAGATTTCTTTAAGGAGGTAAGTGTTGCATTTTATCTTCAGTTCCCCTCCTCATTCTAATAGATTTGTGCAGTTTTCATTTAGTATTTCTTGCAATGTAATGTTTAAGACTTTTATTGAGTCAAATTATCTCTTGACCTGTTTTGCAGGAAAGTTATTTTTAGTATTGGATATCATATATTTTCTTCTATTTTTTTCAATTATTTGATCTTATTCTAATATTTTTCAAGTCACATGGAGTCATTGATTTCTGTTTGGTCTGTTCTAGTGTGTGGGAAATGTATTATATGGGTTAGATTTGTTATTTTTCCATCTAAGATTTCCATTATGCTTCCAGTTCTTTCCCCCAGAGGGGTCATTTCATTTCTAATGGAAAATGTGTTGCTCAATTTATTCCAGGTCAAAAGTTATTAACATTTCATCTGTATGTGTGCATGGATACACATGTGTTGGTGTTTGCTTTTTTATTTGTTTTATGTACCCTATTGGCAGTTTTGATAAGCCCATTGACACTTCCTTGAATGTAAATGTGTGTATTAGATATATATGTATTTAAATGTAAATGTGATATATGCATATATATGTATTAGATACATTTGTATTTAAAATTCATAATTGAGTAATTCATAAGAACTTTATCATTATTAGGGCAGTTAGCAGGAGTTTACATAGACAGAGGGGGTGTGAGTCAATTATGTGAAAATGTTCTCAAAAAAATGAAATGGTGAGAAAGAATGATGCAATGGGAGTGGGAGGAAGGGACAGGTAGAATAGGGAAAAAATTTCCACATATAAGAGGCATGTAAGGAAGAGCTTTTACATTGGAGGAGAAAATGGCAGGCAATGTTTGAACCTTACTCTCATTAGAATTGGTTCAGAGAGAGAATATACACATGCACACATTCAGTTGTGTATAGTATAAAGAAATATAAATTCTGTAATAGAGACATATAGAGGAAGAGGTTAAAAAGGGAGAGGCAGGTGACAAAAGGAAGGACAGATTAAGGGAAGCAGTAGTTAGAAGTAAAATCAACTTTTGAAGGAAGAAGACAAAAAGAGAAAGAGGAAGAAATAGAAGATAAGCAGATGGAGGGAAATAGACAGTTAGTAATCCTAACTGAATGTGAATAGGATGAACTCGCTCATAAAACTGAAGCCAATAGCAGAATGGATTCGAAACCCAAATCGAACAATATGTTGTTTTCAAGAAACATACCTGAAACAGAAAGACATACACAGAATCAAAACAAGGGCTTGGGCATAATTTAGTATATTGCAGTTGAAGTAAAAAAGGCAGGAGTAGTAAACATGATCTCAGACAAAGCAAAATAGACCCAATTAAAAGAGATAATCAGGGAAACTACAGTTTGCCAAAAGATATTGAACAATGATATAATATTCTTTTAAAAGTTTACAGTAAGTTACTCAAAGGCCTCATTTCTCAAATATATACTGAGTATCGAAGTCATATTTATAACAAAATAAGACCCATTCCCCAGTTGACAAATGCTTAAAGGATATAAACAAGCAATTTTCAGACAAAGAAATCAAAGCTATCTATAATCATATGAAAAAATATTTTAAATAATTATTGATGAGAAAAATGCAATTTAGTACAACTCTCATGTACTCCATACCTATCAGAAATGACAAATGTTGGAAGGGATAAGAGGCAATACTTAACACAAATGAATTGTATGAAGAGTAGTGAACTAACTGATCCAGGCATTCTGGAGAACAATAAAAATTAGGCCTAAAAGGCTATCCAACATGGACCCAGCAATAGTGCTACTGTGTAAAAATCCTAATGCAATCAGAGGAAAAGAAAAAAGGACCTATATGTACCAAAATATTTATAGCAGGCCTTTTTATGGGAACAAAGAATTGTAGACTGAGGAGAAGCTCAGCAGTTGTGTGATGGCTGAAGAATTTCTATCATGATTGCATTGGTGTAATATATGCTATAAGAAATAAGGAAATAAGGAGGAGAGTAGTTTCAGACAAACATGGCAAGACCTACATGAACTGATTCAAAATCAAGTGAAAAAACCTGGGAGATCATCGTGTGTTGAAACAGCAATATTGGATGATGATCAACTGTGAAAGACTTGTCTACTCTGGTCAATGCAATGATCCAAGACAAGTCCAAAGTCTCATGATAAAAAAAAAAATCCAGCTCCAAGGAGAAAACTGATGAACTCTTGAGTACAAATTATAGTACAATTGTCTCCTTTTAATTTTTTTAAAATATAGATAATATGGAATATATTTTGCATGATTTCACAAGTATAATCATTTTGCTTGCATTTTCAGTGGTTAGAGTGGGGGATATGGAGGGACACAATTTGGAACTCAGAATTTTAAAAGGAAAGAATCTTAAAAATAAATACTAAATTTAAAAAATGCTTAAAATAAAGTTTATGATTGAAAAATATCAAATTCCAGTTAAATTATATAAGTGTGTAAACATATATATACATATATGTATGTATAAGTGTGTGTGTGTATTCCCCATCCAAATTCAAAATCTTAAATCTCTCCATTGATTCCTTGGTAGTCTGTATATCTCATGAAAAGAGCTCCTGATCTAAGTATTTGTAGAACCCTTATGGAAAGTCTTTTCTTTTTCCCTTGAAATGTTGCTTGCTTTTGTTACATATGTGTATGTATGTTTACATACATTATACACATATATTTGCATACATATATGTATGCATGTGTATCTATCTCTGTGTACATAGATATAGGTATAGTGTTTTCATTGACACTTTTTTTCCGACTTTAGTTCCTGAATTGGAACACTATATTAGAACAGCCTCCACTGGTCTACTACTGAGTAGTACTCACACTACTGAGATTTTTGGATGAGGTAGTTATATATGCTTGATTTCTTTTTTTTCTTCTTTTCTTTCCTTTTTTGGAGGGGGAAAGGCAGGGCAATTGGGCTTAAGTTACTTGCCCAAGGTCACATGGCTAGTAACTATTAAGTGTCTGAATCCAGATTTGAACTCAGGTCCTCTTGACTCCAGGGCTGGTGCTCTATTCACTGTACTACCTAGCCACCCCTATATGTGGTTGATTTCAAAATGGGTATCGTAAGCTGTGTTTTTAAGATCCTCTGTAATATCTTAAGATGGAATGCTAGGAACTTTAGAGCTCCTAAGCCTAGTCAGCCCTGATTTAATTGAAGCCCAACCACTTCTTCCCTTCCAAAGCCCTCCCAGCCTTACAAGGTTCACAGCCTTGGGTATTCTGACCATAATGAAGTCTCCTAACCACTCAAGGCTTTTCTCAGGGAGCATAGGCTATACAGATGCTAGTTGTGTAGGTATCCTGCTTTCCTAATGTCTGTGGACTTTCAGCTGATGTGCTATTAAAGGCAGCTGCTATTGCTGTGGTTAGAGTACTATGCCTAGAGTCAGAAAGGCCTGAGTTAAAATTCTGCCTCACACATTTACTGTGTGATTGTTGTCAAGTCACTTACACTCTGTTGGCCTCAGTCTCTTTAATTACAGAGTGGGAATGATTATAGCATCTACTTTGCAGAGTTGTGTAGATAAAATAATATTTGAAAAAAGCAAACATTTAACACAGTGCCTGTTTCATGGAAGGCACTATATAAGAGCTTCTTCCCTCCTCTTTCTCCTTTCCCCTTCTGTGGTGGAAAAATTAATTTACAGTAGCTTCTCAATGATTTCTTGATTCAGTCTTATAGAAAATCATGTTTTGTTAAAGTAGGCATGTGGTGACTGAGAAGTCTGTCTCCATTCAGATATCCACTTTGTCTGAGGAAACTCTATTTCATGTTATTCTTAATCAGCTTGAATTTATTTCTTTTCCTATCTGTTGCATAGCACAGTGCCTGGCACAGGCATAGGTGCTAAAGAAGTGCTTATTGACTGGCAATAAAATTGAATTTAGATGAAAGTGACCAGTTTAATCTTGATAAAAAAAATTAGATCTCTGTTGAGGCACAGCTATGGAACACTGTTCTCAGGTCAATAGCTTATATGGAGATGATATAGCAATGGCAAAATTGAAAATCAAATAAAGACAATTTTATCATTGTTTCTTCTAACATTTTCATTTTGCTACAAAGTTTTGCATAGGATTAGTGATTGAATATCATAATGTACTTTTGAATGAGTGTCATTTTATAAAAAATAAAAACAGTAGTACAATAAATTTATTTTAATACTCATCTGTTTTTTGAATGGTGGCAGCTGCTCTATCCTTCTGTCTGCTTTAAAATTGACTAACCAGTTCTAACTATTGGAACTAACTCACTCACTTTCATTATCTTGCTTGGATAGCTTCAATTGATAACTGACAATTCCCTGCCTATAATTGCAGTCCCCTTAGAATCCCACCCGACATATTCTATGGTTTAGTCATATTTTTCCCCTTATGACATTCCATCTTTTCTTTGCACATATTTGTGCTGGTTGTGCTCCGTATCATGAGTAGTCTCTCTCCCTAGCTATTGCTTTTAGAATCCCCTGACTTGGCTTCCTTCAAGGCTAAGCTCTAGCTCTATGCCCTATGGAAGGGCTTTACTAGTTCTACCAGCTACTAGTACCTTCTCTTCCAAGGTAACTTGTATAGTATTCATTCTATTTCAATTATTTATAAATGATCTCCTCCATTAGAAAGTAGTCCCTTTTGCAGCACAGACTTAAGTACTTAATAAATATTAGAGTTATTTGCCAGATAAAGATGAATAAATTCATTATGGACATAATGAGTTTGACATGTAGCCTGGGTTCTGACCTAGAGAAGTCCAGTAATAGCCTGGGCTAGAGTATCAGGAGTGTAGGAGAGAGATTTTATATATATATATTTGGAAGTTATTTATTTGGAAGTGATCTGAATAAAAGGCATAGTTGAAATCATACGTATGCATAGGTTGGTCAAAGGCAAGGTTATTTTAGAAAAGAAAAGAGGAAAAAAGGAAGAATTTTGTGGAATATATACTTTAAGGAGTGAGACAGGTAGACCAGAAAGTTTTTTTTTTAATTTTATTTAATATTTTATTTTTCCCAATTAAATTTAAAAGCAATTTTAACTATTTTCTTTCAAATTTTGATTTCCAAATTCTCTTCCTCCTACCCCCATTGTAAAGCAAGCAATTTGGCATAGCTAATACATATGTAGTCATGCAAAACATTTCCATGTAAATCATTCTGTGAAACACAACATAGACAAAAAAATAAGTAAAGAAAAAGTATCCTTGATCTGCATTCAGACTCTACTAGTTCTTTCTCTGGAGATGGACAGCATTTTCATCATAAGTCCTACAAAATTGCCTTGGATCACTGTATTCATGAGAATAACTAAGGTATTCATGGTAAGTCATCATACAACATTGCTGCTACTGTATACAATGTTTTTCTGGTTCTGCTTATTTCATTTTTCATTAAATCACGTAAGTATTTCCAGGTTTTTCTGAGAACATCCTGCTCATAATTTCTTTTTTTTCTTAATTAAAAATTTTTAATGTTTATTTTTAGTTTACATCATTCATTTCCACAAGATTTTGAGTTAGAAATTTTCGGCCCATTTTTCCCCTATCCACCACCCCACAACAGTGATCTCACCAATATCCTCTCCCCCAATTTTCTCTCTCCCTTATCTTTCCCCATTCTCCCTCCAACTTTCCTTTAGGACACAGTGGATCTCTGTGCCCCAGTGCCTATATATCTTATTTCCCATTTGAATGTAAAATAATAATAATAATAATAATAATATTTATATATTTTAAACATTTGATTGTAAAACTTTGAATTCCAGATTCTTTTACTTCCTCCCTCATCACCCACCTTTACTGAGAAGATAAGCAATTCAATATGGGTTGTACCTGTGTAGTTAGGCAAAACATTTCCATAGTGTGTATATTGTGAAAGACTGATTATATTTCCCTCCATCCTATCCCAACCCCCACTTGTTCTATTCTTTACTTTGATCCTGTCTCTTTTTAAAAGAGGCTGCTTCCAAATTCCCTCCCCCCCAGCCTGCCCTCCCTTCCATCATCCCCCCTCTCATTCCCTTCCCCCCTTTCTCCTATAGGGTGAGATACTCTATCTAGTGTGTATGTCATTCGCTCCCTAAGCCAAATTCAATGAAAATATGGTTGACTCATTCCATTTTGCCTTCCTGTTCTTCCCCTCCATTGTAACAGTTTTCCCTTACCTCTTCTATATGAGATAGTTTACCCCATTCTGTCTCTCCCCATCTCCTCTCCTTATATTCCTTTCTCACCTATCAATTTCACCTTTTGAATATCATACCTTCTTTTTCAATTGATCCTATGCTCTCTGTCTATGTATACCTGTACACATATATACACACACTCATATATGTATTCATACACCCATATACCCTCCTATATATATGCATATATGTTTATATACATATATACATATATATAAATTTACATTCCCTTCAACTATTCTCATACTGACAAAAATTTCATAAGTTACAATTATCATATTTCTATGTAGGAAAGTAAATAGTTCAACTTTGATGAATTCCTTATGATTTCTTTTCCCTGTTAACCTTCTCATGCTTCTCTTGCTTCTTGTATCTGAATGTTTGATTCTCTATTCAACTCTGGTTTTTTAATCAAGAATGCTTGAAAGTCCTCTATTCCTTTGAATGATCATATTTTCCCCAGAAATATGATATTTAGTTCTGCTGGGTAGGTGATTCTTGGTTTTAATCCCAGCCCCTTTGACCTCTGCAATATCATATTCCAAGCCCTTTGATCCCTCAATGGAGAAGCTGCCAGATCCTGTGTTAATCTGATTATGCTTCCACAGTATTCAAATTGTTTCTTCCTGGATGCTTATAATATTTTCTCCTTGATCTGGGAGCTCCAGAACATGAGTATAATATTCGTAGGAGTTTTCTTTTGGGGAACTTTATCAAGAGGTGATCAGTGGATTCTTTCAACCTCTATTGTGCCCTTTGATTCCAAAACATCAGGGGACTTTTCCTTAAGAATTTTTTGAAGTATGATGTCTAGGTTCTTTTTTTGATCATCGTTTTCAGGTAGTGCAATAATTTTTAAATTCTCTCTCCTGGATCTATTTTGCAGGTCAGTGGTTTTCCCAATGAAATATTTCACATTGCCTTCTATCTTTTTCATTTGTTTGGATCTGTTTAACAGTATCTTGATTTCTCATAAAGTCACTACATTCCATTTGCTCCACTTTAATTCTGAAGGAATTATTCTCTTAAGTGAGCTTTTGAAATTATTTTTCCATCTGGCATATTTGGAATTTTAAGGCGTCCTTCTCCTCATTTGCTTTTGGGCCTGTTTTGCCATTTGAGTTAATCTATTTTTGAGGTGTTATTTTCTTCAGTGAGGTTGTAGATGCTCTTTTCTTGATTTTCTTGCATCATTCTCATTTCTCTTCCCAATTTTTCCTCTACTTCTCTTACTTGATTTTCAAAATCTTTCTTGAGTTCCTTCATGGCCTATGATCAGTTTGTATTTTTCTTGGAATCTTTTGGTGTGGGAGTTCTGACTTCATTGTCTTTCTCCCATTTCATTCTTTGATACTTTTTGTCCCCAGAAAAGGAACATTAAGTTGGATTTTTGTGCTTGCTTTGCTTGCTCATGTTGACACTCAATTACTTAACTTTTGAACTCTTTGCCACAGTAGAACTCTGCTTCTGGGGAGGAGAGCTTTGTCCCAAATTGCTGGAGCTTTCACAGCTCCTGGAGCTATTTAGGTGCCCTTTCTGTAACCCCTCCACTCCCCAAGCTCTGGCTCACTGGTAACACACCCTAGGACCTCCACCCAAGACAACAATCCAGATACAGCCAGGTCAAGGCAAGAATGATTACCCCCTTATTCAGTCACCTGGTCCACCTATGATCCACAGGCCAGGAGCTCTGAAGCAGCCACATGGAGGCAGCTGCATGGCCACTGCACTCCTTCTTTCTCTTGGTGCTGAGGCCAGACCACATGCTGTCCCCACTGGTTCCAACAACGTTCTTCACTGACCTTTTATTTTTTTCTTGGACATTTATGGGTTGATATTTCTGGAAACCTCCATAGCTGCTGGTGATCCATTCTCCCAAAGTCCACTCTAGCAGCTGCTAGTAGGGGCCACTCTGGGGCTAAATCCATGAGCTCACTTGGGCCTGGGGTAGGCTTCCAGCCCCCTGTGATGAACCCTGCCTGTCTGCCTGCTGCACTTCCTTCATTAGGAGATTCATTTCTCTCTGTCATTTTGTGGGTTTAATTGCTCTAAAGTTTGTTTCAAGTCATATTTTATAGGTATTTCAGGTGTTTATGGAGGGAGCTCACTGAATTTTCCTGCTTCTACATGCTATCTTTGCTCCACCCCTTAATTATTTTTTAGACAATCATACCATTATAGCCATATCACACCCCTGCTTTTTGTCTATGTACATTCCTTCTAAAGGCCCTAATAATGAGAAAATTTTTAGGAGTGATAAACATTATTTCCTGATGGAGAATAACCAATTTAACCTTATTGAATTTCTTTTCTTTTTTCTTTTTCTTTTTTTTTTTGCTTTTTGAAAGGCAATTGATGTTAAGTGACTTGCCCAAGGGCACATGGCTAGGTTTTGTGTTAAGTGTCTGAGGCTGGATTTGAAATCAGGTCCTCCTGACTCCAGGGTCAGTGCCCTACTCACTGTGCCACCTAGCTGCCCCTTCTTTTTGAATTTATTATGATTATTTTTCCTGTTTACCCTTTGTTGCTTTTTTGTCATCTTTCATTTGAAATTCAATTATATATATATATATATATATATACATATATATGTGTGTGTACATATGTGTGTATTTAGTAGCAGAAGATGGTCAATAATAATAAATATTATGGAGAGCTTCATGGGGATGAAACCTAAGAAAACAACATATTTAATGATAAGACTTGGGAAAAATATAAAAGAAACTTCAATAGAATTTTTATGGAAACCAGACTGCAAAAGGGTGAGAAGTGAAGTTGTTTTGTGGAAATGAAGGTATGGAGTCCTTTTCTGAATTTATGACCTTCCTCGGCATCTTCCTCTGGGGACCTTCTCTCCCTCTGGAGTCATGGAAAGGCAGTTGAGTGGACATTGTACCTGGTGTCTTCCTAGACTCCTCGCTCTTCACATTACCCATCTGTTGCTCAATCATGTTGTTTCTTACCTTATAGTATTTCTTGCACATATTCCTTTCTGCCCAATCTAACAGCTACAACCCTAGTTCAGGCCCCCATCATCTTTCAAATAGATTTTGCCACGGTTTTAAAAAAAATTATTTCTGTGTTTCATGTCTCTCCTCATGCCAGTCTATCTTTCACTTAACTAAATAACTTTATAATGTATAGATCTTACTTTCATCTTCCTGAAAAATATGGAGCACCAATTTTGGCCTATTTTCTTCTGAATCAAACTCATTTATAACTTTTCCTGACCTAGCTATGTTTTCCAAAGATCTTTCCAAGGATCTCATACTTTACTCTGTCACCATAGATTCTATGATCAATTAGACTAAACTACTTGAAGTTTGTTTGCTTGTTGTTGTTTTTCCACAACGTTCTGCCTACAGTTTTTGGGCCTTTTCACTCATTCTCTCACAAGTTGAATTGCTTGACCACCTCAGCTCCACTTCTGGATTTCTCTGTCTCCTTTCAAACTCAGTTCAAGATTGACTTTATGCTGGAGGTCTTTGCTAAGCCAGGAAGATGCTAATGCTTCCATTTTCAGAACACATTCTTCCTATTCCCTATATATTTAATGAATACGTACTTATTTGTATATTATACTATCCTGTATCATTGATAGTTCCTAAAAATAAATCTGTACTCCATGAGGACAGAAAATGTTCCTTTACCTTTTAAAAAAAAAATATGTTCTTTCTGTTTAGTACAGTGCCTGACACATTTTTTTTTGTTCTTGTTCAATCATGTCTAACAACTGCATTTAGGGTTTTTATGACAAAGATAGTGGAGTGGTTTGTTATTCCCTTCTCCAGATCATTTTACAGATAAGGAAACTGAGGCAAACAAGGTTAATTGATGTTCCCAGGGTCACATGGCTAGTAAGTGTCTGGGGGCAGATTTGAGCTAAAGCAGACGAGACCATGTCAATCTAAGCTGAATGCTCTATCCACTGAGCCACCTAGTTGCCTGCCTGGTACTTAGTAAGCATGTAATGCATGATTTGCTCACCAATTGACTGACATTGACATAGACTATTAGCATTTATTAAGGAAATATAAGTGACATGAATCATATACTATTTAAACCAAAGTACCTTAGAAACCATCTTGACTTACAAACATTTGATTTTCTTTCCCATATAAATATAGTACCCAAATTCAACACTGGTTCAGAATATCAACTTTTTAATAAAAAAAATCTTTAAGGAAGACTGGAACATTTTGAACAGTATAACCTTAAAGAGCAACCAAAAAAGCTAAATTTTAAGGCTTAAAGAAAGCTTAATGAGATGCTATTAAGTTAGAATGTAAGTATAGAATGTAATGATGAATTTGGAATGATGTTAATATGTGCTGTTATCATAAATATTTCTTCCATCAAAAACAGTGGAGCCACCATACATGGATTGTAACATTAGTCCCTAGTGTATTGGATGAAGATGTAAAGATATCACTAAAGAAAAAAAATGGTGTGAACAGCTTTTGGACTATGCTAGAGATAAAATTCTTTTGAGTCTTCATGGTACCTAAACAAAGGGAGAATACTTCTGAAGTCTTTGAATAAAATTATAGACATTATTATTACTGAAAAAATAATTGAGAAAATATTATTAAATATAAACCCATATGCCTACTTTCCCACTTAATGCATTTTCTTGCTTTATATATACAACTAATCAAGACATGTTTCTTTCTTAATAAAATAGGTAAACTTTACCAAGTTATCTTCTACAGAAGATGATATAATTAGAATTGCAAAAATTATACAAGAGATAATAGATGCTGAATTTATTGCTAACACACATATAGTTTTCTACATAACAAATTTTCTTGATATCATTTATTTTTACATCACCTAGATTGCACCCTGAACAATTTCCTTCTTTGCTCCTGGCATGTTAACCCTTGGGAGATGTTTGTTTTCAAGAGAAAAAACAAAACAGGAAAAAAATTACCCAAACTGATCAACATTAAGCAATAACATATCATATGGCTTTGGACCCCTCATTTCTACAAAACTGTATTGGGAGATGTGTTCTAATGGTTCCTCTTTGGCACATTCATAACTCACTGTTTCATTTTTTTTCTCAACATTGAGTTTCAGTTGTTTTATATTTGTTATTTTTTTTACATTTATATTGTTGAGATGATTGTGTATACTCTTTCCTAGGTCCACTTTCTTCACTTTGCATTAGTTTGTGTAAGTCTTTCTTAGTTTAATGAAGTAAAACTAAAAAGTAAAACCAAGTTTAACTAAAACTTAACCATTTTAACTAGGGATATTGGTTTTGTTTACTAGAAAACTGAAATAGTTTAGGTTGAGCCTCTCTCCAAAGGACAATGCTTCTGCCTTTGCCAGTAATTGTCAAACTAGAAGTGGTTTGATCTCCCCAAAGGGAACTATCAGGGTGATCCTGGTTTGAAAGACTATGATTTTCTGACTAGGGATGGGTGGTAAAAAAGCAGTTAGTATTCCATAATTGTCAGAGAGAGGATAATCAACTATATCTGGAGGATAACCCATTTTCTCCCTTTGCAAATATTCATAAGTTTTCCCTGCTTCCCTAAACTACTTCCTTTTATTTGTCTCAATAAAAATGTTTTTTTTTTTCTGTACCATCTGCATCCTTGACTTTCTTGAGGTTGCAGAGTGACCCACTTTATTAACAGCTATATGCATCACTATTAATAAATAGTTATTTTGTCCAGAAAAGATGTCTCAGTTTCTCTGTTATTGGCATTTTATGACACAGTTCATACCACAATTTAACTAGACATTCCCCAATTCCTGAGAATATTTATTTCCATGTCTTTGCTTCCACAAAAGAGCTATAAATATTTTGATGTATTTGCAGTCTCTATTTTCTACAGTAATCCATTTTGGGTATATGTTAGCATTGGAGTCTCTAATACAATGACTGTAGAAGTTTTAGTCATTTTATTTTCATAATACTAAATTACTTTTAAAATGGCTAAAATGATTCACAGCTTTACCAACCCATCCAACATTGACTCTTCCAATCTTTAGTCAGCATTCCCAATTATATGAGTGTGACCTTAAATCTCAATATTTTTATTTGAATTTCTCTTACTATTAGTGATTCAGAACACTTTTATGAATTTATAAATATTTTTAATTTTATTGAGAATTATTTTCATGTCCTTTCATGAACTACTTATTGAAGAATAGAATTTATCAATATATTTACACTGGTTGTTTATATTTCTTGAATAATAAACTGTTGATAAATATATGATACAAAGATTTTGCTCAGTCTAATGCTTCCATTATTTTTCTAGATGCAATAAATTTAGTCATATAAAATATTTACAATTTCATGGAGTTGAAATTACCAAAATTATTTTTATTGTTATTCTTACCTCTTTTTTTGTAAGGATTTGTTCTTTGTCATACCTCTGGAAGGTATTTAATATACTCCTCTTCTTTTTATGATATGATTTTAAATTTTGTATCCATGTATTAATTTCAGATTTATTATTGAATAAGATATATAATGCTAATCTAAGCCTAATTTTAGCCAGAAAACTTCCCAGTTTTTCCAACAATCCTCATTCAACAATATGTTCTTTAATAGATGATTTGTGTTTTCAGGTTTATCTAATACTAGCATGTAGAGTTCAATGACTACTTATTCTTCCATGTCTTTTTTATTTCATTGATCTGCTTTTCTATTTTTAAATAGTATATTATTATTTTGATAATTGCTGCTTCATACTAGAGTTTGAGGTCCAGAAGTATTATTACTCTTCTTTTTTAGCTGTTAAAATGATTTCTCTTCTTATTCTAGACATATTGTTCTTACAAATGAATTTTTTTTTAATTTTATCTATCATTGTGAAATATTTCTTTGGTAGTTTTATTGTCCTCTTTCCTCTCCAGGCTTCACTACAGATTTTCTCTAATATGTGCCAGAAGGTTCTTCATTCTGGAAGTTAATTACAACCTTAGAAATCAACATGTTGGAAGTACCTTTCACCTCTGAAACTCCTCCTTTTGATGTTATCTCCTCTAAGAAATTTTATTCATAAAGAGCAATCATGCCAAACATATCTTCCTTCCTCTCTAGACTACATTCCAAACTTTCACAGGGAGCTTTCATCTCTCTCCTTCTTCAATTTCCTTTTTTAGTTTTCTTCTATGGTTTTCCTTTTCCTGTGAGAATGCAAGCTCATTTAGGGCTAGGACTATCTTTTTTCTACTTGCATTTGTGTCCTGAAAGCTTAATGCAATAGGTGGCATATAACATATGCTGAACAAATGTTGATTCACTGATTGACTATTGCTTCAAAATGATAAATTTGTTTTGGTTTTGTTTACATTTTTAGTATATTGACATGACCCAATCTTGAGCACTTAACTTTCCTCCAGCTGCTTAACTATTTTTTTTTTCAGGAACACTCTTTATTTCAATCTATGCAATTATTAAGTTTGCTTAATAGATTGAGTGACATATTTTATATATTTTGAGTCATTATGGATGTGACTTTCTTTTATTTTATCACATACTGAATTTTGTTATTTTATATAGAATACCACTGATATTTTTGTTCTGTAATTTTACTGAAACCCTTAATAGTTTCATATATTTTCCTTGAACTCTCCCTCAAATTTTCTAAACAAAAATTATTTTGAAAATGGGATTAGTTTTGTCTCCCTTTTGTCTATATTTATGCTTTTCATTTAATTCTCCTGTTATGTGACTATTGCTAGATTTTCTAGAACCACATTTAACATTATGGACACCTTTGTTTTGCTCTTGTATTTATTGTGAAAGTTTCTAGTGTATCTAATTTGCTTAATACCTGCTTTGTGATTTATATAGAAAACTTTTATCATTTAAAAATAAAAGCTTCCCCTATGCCTATACCTTATAGTATTTTTCCCCTAAAGAAATTTTATAGTTTCTCAAAGGTTTTTTTTATAGCTCTTTAGATAACCATATGCTCATAAATGCTTTTGTTTTTAATGTGATTAATTATGTTAATTGTTTTTCTAATGTTTAACCGTCCTTGCATCCCTGGTATAAATCCAACTTAGTCATAGTGAATGATTTTTCAGATAAATTGCTGTAGTGTTTATTAACAATTAAATTAATCATTTGATTCAGTTGAACAAATTGTTACCTTAAAGATTTTTCTCCAACAAGATATTTTTCTGAATGTGTCAAAATCATACATATAAAAATATTTCATAATTATTTTAAAAATTAACAACTATTACAATCTAGCAATTCTTTATTCAGATATTCAAGGTCCTCCACAATACCTCCATCCCACATTTTCATTTTTGCTCACAATTATGGCTATAGATAGAGCTTGAACTCAGGTCTTTCTTTCTACAAGTCTAGAAAGTAGTATACACTGACTGTTTCATGACTTCAATAAGTTCAAAACTGAATACTTAACAGTAGGTCTCCAAATAGAAGGTTGACAGACTTCTAGATTGAAGAATATTCTCTTTCTCTCCCTCCCTCCCTCTTTCTCTCTCTTCTTCCTTCCTTTTCTTCCTTCCTTCATTCCTTCCTTCCTCCCTCCCTCCCCCCCCTTCCCTCTTTTTCTCTTTCTTTCTTTCTGACTTTTTATTTCCTTTTTGGATATGGCTAATGCAGGGAATTGTTTTACATAAATATATTTATAAAGCATTTTAATTTTTCTTGCCTTCTCATTAGGTGGGGAAGAGAATTCAGAACTGAAAATTAATATGAAAAAGAGAAAATCTAAAAACAAAAATGACAATGACCATAACTCCTCCATCAAGGTTATAACACACAAAATAATTCTTGAAAATGGAACTTAATTAACAATATGTGTCAATCTAAGGCTAAGCAGGTATTCACAGAAAGCAACATGGAAAAGTCAGGAGAATTCCTTCCTTTCCCTGGAAGAAAAGAGAGAGAAAAGGAGAGAGAGAGAAAAAATTATTACTAAATGGAAAAAAAGAGACACATTTTTAAGCCCCTCTTGCTACTTCTGTTCTAGTCAGAATATACGTTCTTATTCATACTCCTTCTTGTAACAATCTAGGCTTGCCTACCCCTCATTCTTGAAAATGAAACCAATATTATCTTTATCCATCAAGCTCTAAGGCTCAGTTCTGATATAAGTAGAGGTCTCTTTATTAAAGGAACAAGTCTGATTTGAAGCAAAAGATTTCTGTCTTAATAATAATAGGAAACAGTGTGTGTGTGTGTGTGTGTGTGTGTGTGTGTGTGTGTGTGTAATATTTAGTCCACTTTCCTGGGATCTATTGTCTGGTTTAAGCCTGAGTCAATAAGCCATTAAGTCTCATTACATGACCTTGCCTCTCCTTTAATCTATTATAAAGAGAGGGTAATTATGCAATAATACTATTTCCAAGAATGACTACATAGGGAGGCTCCTGAAAGCATTATTCCTTAATTTCCACCTCTCTCATTTCTTAACTTTCTTCAAGAGCAGTTTACATGGTGCCTTCTCTATAAACCATACTATTTCCCCTCTTTCAGTGTGTTTTTCCTTCTCAAATTACCTTGCATTTATTCATGTATATAACTCATATAACAGGCAGTATGGTGTAATGAATAGTGGCCTTTCCTCAAAATCAGGAAGACCTAAGTTCAAGTCCAACCCCTGATACATTTTGGTCCTGTGACGAAGGGAGAGCTTTGAACTCTCAGTGGTCTAGGCAAGTCTCTAAGCTTACAAATTTCAGAATACTGATCTGCATTGATTGTAAGACTTTTCTCACCAGGAGGTCCCTATACCAAAGAAATTCATAGTATAGACTTAAGAGTTGAAAGTGACCTCAGAGTTCATATGATCCACCCCCTTCATTTTATACATTATGAAACTGAGTTCCAAGGTCACAAATGTATTAAGTGTGAGATGTTCACTTTGAACCCTTACTCTCAGACTCGCAGGTTCAGTCTAGAGGAAAAAAAATACATGTGATACCTACTATAGAATAAAAATTATTTGAACACAAGGACTTTTAATTTTTTCTAAGTTATATATTTTCTCCCCAACATGTAAAAATAATTATATATATATATAATATATATGTGTGTGTGTGTGTGTGTGTTAATTTTGATTTCCAAATGTTCTACCTACCCCCTTCCCCCAATTGAGAAGTTGAGAAATTTCATATAGATTGGTTATACATGTGCAATCATGAAAAATATATTCCCATATTAGTCACATTGTAAAAGAAAATGCAGACAAAAATGAAGAAAAATAAAGTTTGCAAGGCATACTTTTCAATCTACATTCAGATTTGATCAGTTCTTTCTCTGGATAGGAATAGCATTATTTCATCATAAGTCTTACCAAATTGTCTTTAGTCATTGAATTTCTGAGAATAGATAAGTCATTCAGCTGATCAACATACAATATTACTGTTTCTGTGTACAGGGTTCTCCTCATTTTGCTCATTTCACATTGAACCAGTTCATGTAAGTCTTTTCAGGTTTTTCTAAAAGCATTTTGCTTGTCATTTCTCATAGTACAATAGAATTACATCACAATCATCTACTACAACTTGTTCAGCTAGTCACCAATTAATGGACATCCCCTCAATTTCCACTTCTTTGCCACCACAAAAAGAAATGCTATACATATTTATAGTATATATAAGTCCCTTTACTTTTTGGTTTTTACCTCTTTGGGATACTGACCTAGTAGTGGTATATCTGGGTCAACGATATGCATAGTTTTATAGCCCTTTGGGAATAGTTCCAAATTGCTCTTCAGGGTGGTTGAATTTTTTGCAACTCCACCAACAGTACATTAGTGTCTCAATTTTCCCACATCCTCTCCAATATTTGTCATTTTCCTTTTCTCTCATATTAGCCAATATGTAAAGTGGTACCTCAGAGTTGTTCTAATTTGCATTTCTACAATTAATAGTAATTTAGAGCATTTTTCCATATGACTATAAATAGCTTTGATTACTTCATTTGAAAACTGCCTATTCATATCATTTGATCATTTATCATTTAAGGAATTATTCTCATTTTTATAAATGTGATTCATTTCTTTATATATTTGAGACTTTTATCAGAGAAACTTGCTATAAAATTTTTTTCAGAGTTAATGATTACTGTGTATTTCACTCAATCCCATTTTCCCACTGTTTATCCTCCTCTCTCTGTCTCTCTTTCTGTCTCTGTCTCTGTCTCTCTGTCTCTTTGTCTCTCTCTGTCTCGCTGTCTCTCTATCTCCTTCCACCTTTAGACAGGGACTTTTTAAATGTTAGTCTTACTATCACAAGCATCTAGTAGAGTGCTTGACACATTAAATATTTCCAGCATAGCTGTAATCATTTTGGACTTCTTTGACTACTCCATTATGCCCACAAACCAGGTACTCTCTCCATCTTTCAGCTTTCTTTTGTGTATTATCTTGCCCCATTAGATTATAAGGCCCTTGAAATCAGAGTCTTTCTTTTTCATATTTGTAACCTCAGTACTTTGCATAACACCTGGCACATAATAAATGTATATTGTCTATTTTACTGACATGAAAGAGGGTTAAAACTGTTTGTTGAATTGAAATAAATTTGGTTAAGACCCTAGTCAGCCAAAAGACATAATATTTGGTTTCTGATGCTAGTGTTTAGATACATTTTCTAATAAAGAATGTGAGATTTCAGGTAAATTATAATAGTATATTATGACAACTAGAAGAAGCATTAGAATCTCATAGACTATGAAATCCTAACCCGCTTAAATACTGATACATATCAGAAATTTAAGGAATGTCCTTGTAATGAAGGCAAAGCACAGCTGATAGAACTCTGCCTTTTCCCTTTAAAAAATAATAGATTAGCTCTGAGGACCATTTAAGTCTATGATGAAAGACCCATGCTTAGAAATTATGTCCCTTCCCCCAAACAAATATATCTCTGCAGAATAAAATTCTGATACTTTGATTTACATTAGTTACCCCCACCAGCCATGTGACTCCATAAAAATTCGAGAAAATACATATTTCTTTTATGATCATACTGATAAGCAGGTATAAGATCAGGCATTCTACTACATTTATGGGATGTGTGTTCTTTTCAAATATTCTTGTTCTAATGCAATATCACTTTACATTACAAGAGAAAAGGGAGGAAAAAGGAGCTCATCAGAGGGTAATATGTTCTGGAACACCTAAACAGAAAGATTGGTGGGAAGGATGTGTATTTCCACTATAATGAAAAAGAACTATGGATTCATTCAAATACTTAACACTCTCTGCAGAATGCTTCCTACACAGGCCTACCTGATTGTCCAGCCTTGTCTCATCTATTTCAGAAAGCATAGAAACCCATTTGCACAGCATCAGTAGGAAATATCTTCTCATTTCAAAACCCTGGAAAAAGAAGCCAAATAAAAATGCTACCTTTTCCCTAAGGGCGAGGGTCCTGCTGCTCCCAACAATGAATCTCTCCCCTAAGCTTGATCTGAAAAACTTTAAAAATGTATTTGTAGTGGAAGTCCAAGGATGCCAAGTGAAGCAGCTGCTGACAGTTATTCTATTTGTTGTTGGATTATTTTTAGTTCCGCTGGCTGAGATGAAGTACTTCTCCCATATTTGCGCTGGGAGTCCTCAGTTTTAGAAATAATTAGCAATTCCATTTCACAGTCAGGACAATAACCTACTTAAAGGCATCAAGAATCATTGCAGTTTTTCAAGAGTCAAATACTATCACAAGCCTTGCTTGTAAGGAGTTTTTGTTTGTTTTAAGTCTTCTCTAAACAAAACAAAAAAAAATACTATTTTAAATAAGCCCCACATATTTGAAAGTTAAATATTCTAAATTTTACTGAACCTTTGAAGTTCCTCGTCCACTTAGACCCAGAGGTTTGCTTTAGTAGTGTATAGTCATTTCATACAAATTTTACTATTCCTAGTTTTATCTGATGAAGATTAACTAAACCATAGGCCTGGAGTTTCAAGAGAAATAGAGTAAATATGAGAAGGCAAAAAAATGCACTTAGTATAAAGATTAGTAAAGATTTTTCTAAGCCAGCCGGGATGAACAAATGTGATTGGCAGAGTTAAGTCACAGTCAGGTAGCTCTGTACCCCAGGAAGACTGACTAATACACTTTAAAGTATACTTGAGAAACTGATAAGGCTTCATAAGATAAGCATTTAGTCTGAGCACCTCAAATGTTGAAATAAATGATCCTGGAAAAGAAATAATAAATATGTTTTTTTGAGGATGATTTAGGATATAGATGATTTTTCATTTTGTGTTTAGAGTATTTTTGCCTACTACAGTAATACCAGAAGATAGTTACTTAATAAATGCTTATTAGATTGGATTTAGGCTATTTGTCCACCTTTTGCATAGTGAATAAAATTTTTATATACAATAGAAATACAATATTTATGGAAAGAATTAACGAGTGGCCACTTAGCACGTCAATCAGATCTACTGCTCCAAACATTAATATACTTGGTGAAAATATTTCTGCAGATATATTGAAAAATTGTATTTCATTAGCATTTTTATAAAATGATATTTTTGGCTCCTTAATGGTAATTTATCAATGAATGTTGCATACCTTGTTAAAACCACATGAAGTTTGGAATGTCTTCAAGTCATTTAGAACACATCAAGTAGGGGGCGGCATCGTGGCGCAGTGAGTAAAGCGCTGGCCTGGGAGTCAGGAGGACCCGAGTTCAGTTCCCGCCTCAGACACTTAACACCTACACAAAAAAACCTTGGGCAAGTTACTTAACCCCAGTTGCCCTCCAAAAGGCAAAAATAAATTAAAAAATAAATAAAGATATAAATAAATAAATGTAAAGAAGTCATCAAGTACACTTATTCGCTCCAGAAATTCTTAACCCAACTAAAAATACGTTATCTAGTCCACATATATCCATCTTGTTAACAAAGATATTGAGAGAGAGATTTAATTATTTGCTGAGAATTGAATATACAATGGTATTTGGTATATTGACTGACAAGAAGTTTTCTGGAACAGTGAGCTAAAGTTAAAGGTTTACAGACTGGATCTTGTCATTCCCTTGCTTGTCACCACTCTCCAACCCACAATTTTTGTTGTACCAAAAATACTTCTCTCTTTCCCTTTACTTACTTATCTCTCTTATCTAAAATATGCTTTCTTTGGGCCCTTAACTTTTAGAAATCCCACTGATCTTTGAAGCACCAGATCAATTTCTTCCTTCTCCATAAATTATCCTTTAAATTTTCTCCTTCCTACTTCATTGGCCTTTTCTCCTAAGAACTCTTAAAGAATAGGCTATATTACATACATTGCACAATTTAGTCTGTGGGCATATGTATGTATGTGTATGTGTGTACACTTTTGCCATATAGCCGTAAATATTTTATATTTATTGTTTTGGTTCCTGAATGCTACAATTAATTAACTGAGGTCAGACATCATTTTTTATATTTTTATAACCTCCAAAAATTCTAGCACTCTGTCAGATATTGCAGATGTTCACTAAACATTTATTGATTGATAAAAGAGAATATAAATGGTGCCCTTTCTAAATGTTCCCTTGTTTTTAGATTTCCATAATCGCTTTAAGGATTTTAAGAACTTTAATAATCTTTAAGAAGAAAATGAAGGAAAGCTAGGTGGTGCAGTGAATAGAGCTCTGGTCCTGGAATCAGGAGTACCTGAGTTCAAATCCAACCTCAGACACTTAATACTTACTAGCTTTGTTACCTTGAGCAAGTCAATTAACCTCAATTGCCCCTCCAAAAAAGCAAAAAAAATTTTTTTTAAAAGAAGAGAATGAAAAAGGGACATTAATACATTTTTGTTGAAGCTGTGAATTAAACCAAGCTTTCTGGAAATCATTTGGAGTAATACCCCAGTATTTAATAAACTGTTTCTATAATCTGATACAACAATACTGCTAGTAAGCTTATATAACAAAGTGATAAAGAAATGAAAGAAAGAAAATAAGGCAGATATTTACAACAGCTGTTTGTCTAATACTGAGGAACTGGAAATTAAAGAGGAGCTTATCAATTGAAAAAGGGATGAAGAAAGTGTAATACATACATATGTACACAAATGTGTGTATGTAATGCTATTTTCCAAGAGGTAATTATGAATATGTTGGTTTCAGAGTGACTTGAAAAAGACTTGTGTGAATGGGGCAAAATTAAGTAAGAAAAGCACACACACAAATTATACAATAAAAATAACACTGTCAAAACACAAAACTTGAAAACTGTAATAACTCTGACCAATACATTAATCAACCATAATTCTAAATGTTTAATGATTTAGAATGTTGCCTTTTTCCTTAAAAATAGTTTATGGGCTAAGACATGGCCAATGTGCGATTTTTTTTTCTTCACCATATGGATTTGTTAATGGTGTGTTGTTGTTTTGTTTTTTTTTTCTAGTGGAGAAGTGGGAAGGAAAGAAGACATATATTCATAAACATTTTTAATTAGCCTAATTTGTTAAAGGCAGGCTAAAAATATTCAAATGTTCAGATGGACCCATTATCTTTCATTAATTTTGATACCCCTTTATAATGCCATGCACAGAAGCTTTCCAAAAGAATGCTACTGTTGGGGCAGAGTCAAGATGGCAGAGGAGAAGCAGTACTTCCTCACTGCTCTGGCTTCCACCTTCCCCAATCCATGAAAAAGGGGACTCTAAAAAACGTTGGAGCTGCAGAACCCACAAAATGACACAAAGAAGCTAACCTCCCACTGAGGACAGCATGGCAGGCTGGCAGGAATCGGCCAGCTCAGCACTCTGTGAGCCGATCCCTGCCCCACACAGAGGCTTTAGCCCCAGGGTGGGCCTGACCAGGTGCCAGCTGGAAGGACTCGAGATCAGCAGTAGCTGTGGCCATTTCCAGATTTATCATCACATAGATGTGAAGGATAAAGTGAGAGGTCAGTGCAGTCTGCAATTTGGGACCCACTAAGTGGGAGTGAGTGGCTTTTACCCCCAGGACGAGAAGCTGCTGAGCCGCCAGCACAGACAGTCAGCACCACAGGGCAGCTTCAGCTCCTGGTCTGCAGAGTGTAGGGGGACCAAGCACCAGTCTGAGGTTAAAGCTCTTACTTCAACCTGCTTGGATCTGTATTGCAGTCTAGGGTGGAGGTCGTGGGGTGTGTGTCCAGCTTGCCAGAGCATGTGGACACCTCAGAGAGGGCACCCATCTAATACCTCTGGCAGCTGAGAAAACACCAGCATTTGGGACAAAAGCTCCCCTGTCTGGTGGCAGAGTCCTACTGTGGAAAAAAAGCCTAGGGGTTAAGTGACTCAGGGACAAAATGACCAGGCAAAGGAAACAAAGCAGACAGAAGATTCCAACATTAGACTCCTATTTTGAGGACAACAAGGAGCAAAGCATGGAACAGGAAGAAGACACTGAAGTTAGAACTCCTGCACCAAAAGCTTCAAAGAAAAATAAGAGCTGGTTACAGGCCATAGAGGACCTTAAGAAGCAGATAAGAGAAGTGGAGGAAAAATTGGGAAGAGAAATGAGAACAATGCAAGAAAATTATGAAATGAGAGTCAACAGCCTGACTGAGGAAAATAATACCTTAAAAAACAGACTAACTCAATTGGCAAAAGAGACTCAAAAAGGCAATGAGAAGAAGAATGCCTTAAAAAGCAAAATTTGCCAGATGGAAAAAGAATCTCAAAAGCTTAATGAGGAAAACCATTGCTTCAGAATGAGATTGGAGCAAAAGGAAGCTAATGACTTTATGAGAAATTAAGATGCTGTTAAACAGATCCAAACAAATGAAAGAATAGAAGGCAATGTGAAATATCTCATGGAAAAAACCACTGACCTGGAAAATAGATCCAGGAGAGATAATTTAAAAATTATTGGACTACCTGAAAGCCATGATCAAAGGAAGAACCTAGAAATCATCCTCCAGGAAGTTATCAAAGAAAACTGCCCTGATGTTTTAGAACCAGAGGGCAAAATAGAGGTCTAAAGAAACCACCGATCACCTCCTGAAAAAGATGCCAAGAAGAAAACTCCTAGGAATATTATAGCCAGGTTCCGGAATTCCCAGATTAAGGAGAGAATATTTCAAATAGCCAGGAAGAAACAATTTGAATTTTGTGGAAACACAATCAGGATAACCCAGGATCTGGCAGCTTCTACACTGAGGGATGGAAAGGCTTGGAATATGATATTCTGGAGGTCAAAGAAGCTGGGATTAAAACCAAAAGTCACCTACCCAGAAAAACTGAGTATCATGTTTCACAGGAAAATATGGTCCTTCAGTGGAATTGAGGACTTTCAATGATTCTTGCTGAAAAAACCAGAGTTGAATAGAAAATTTGACATTCAGATACAAGAAGCAAGAGAAGCATGAGAAGGTAAACAGGGAAAAGAAATCACAAGGAACTTATCAAAGTTGAACTATTAACATTCCTACATGAAAAACCAATAATTGTAACTTATGAACTATATGTAACTTTCCTCAGTGGTTGAAGGGAATATATATATGTGTGTGTGTATATATATATGTCTATATATGAGGTATAGGGCATATGAATACATATGTGAATGTGTATATATATGTTTACAGGTATACATAGATAGAGGGCACAGGACCAATTTAATAGGAAGGGATGATATTTAAAAGGTGAAATTAAGAGTTGAGAGGGGAATACAATGAGAAGAAATGGGGAGAGACAGAATGGGGTAAACTATGTCATATAGAAGAGGCAAAGGAAAATGGTAACAATGGAGGGGAAGAATAGGAAGGCAAAAGGGAATGGGTCAACCATATTCCCATTGAATTTGGTTGAGGAGGGAATGAAATACACACTAAATAGGGTATCTCACCCTCCAGGACAGTATGAGGGGAAGGGTATGAGAGGGGGAATGATGGAAGGGAGGGCAGGATGGGGGGGAGGGAAATTGGAATCTCCCACTTTTAAAAAGGGATGGGATCAAAGCAGTGAATAGAACAAGTGGGAAGTGGGATAGGAGGGATGGAAATATAGTCAGTCTTTTAAAATTTATCTACTATGTTATTGTTATGCATTAGCCACACATTTACAACCTATACTGAACTGCTTATCTTCCCAGTAAGAATGGTGGGTGACAAGGGAGGAAGGGAATTAATCTGGAATTCAAAGTTTTAAAATCCAATTCTCAAATACACACACACACACACTCACGCACACACACACACACACATATATATGCTATTATTAATACTATTTTACATGTAATTGGGAAATAACATATACAGGCACTGGGGCATGGATATCCACTGGAAAAGTCAAAAGGAGTATGGGAGAAAATATGGGAGAGAGCAGATTGGAGGAGGGGATATCCTGTGGGACTGCTATTTTGGGGTGGTGGGTAGGGGGAAAATGGGGAGAAAATTTGTAACTCAAAATCTGGTGGAAATGAATGATGTGAATCAGAAGTTAATAAAGCTTTTGGGGAAAAAAAGAAGAATGCTACTGTGAACAGCTTTTAAGGTTCTGATTATTCAGTATAGTGATCACTCTATTTATTCCATAACAAATCAAAGCAAAACATCCACAGGAAATCAAGGCACAACATTCACAATATTACAACTTATAACAGAAAATCACAATATAATATTCACAACATAGTCTCTAAGTAAAATAGTCACTCTTAAGTTAACTCTATCAGTCACTTATCAGTAGTTTCAAAGTACACAGTCAAAGTTTTCAACTCTTAGGGCAAAGTCTTGATTAACCCAATTAGTCACTTATCAGTAACAATAGTCAAAGTATTCAAAGTACAATCAGTCACTTATTCAGTAAAGTCTTGCTAAGTATCATGCATAAAACCCCCCACCCCTTAGGTCACTAGTAAACTATAATTCCATAATTACTCAGTACCCGAGGAGAGGTCTTTTCATCTTTGACTTGGGGCCTGTTCCCAGATTCCCTGGATCACCTTCCATAGTCCCAGATTTTCTCTGGATTCACCAGACTGTCCCCTGGGTTCAATGGCAGACAGCTCCCAGTTCCTTGACCAGCTCTCTTGGCAGGTCCTGCTCCATAATGGCATTCACATGGTCTGGTCCATGTCAGCTCCTTCACCATTTCTGCTCCAGGGAACTCAAGGGTCAACCAAGCTACAAACAAACAATGTCTCAGCATCCTGGTCATGCTTCCTCAGTCACCTGGGCTCCTGGCTCCTGTGCTTCAGGGCTCCTGGGCTTCTATATCCTGGCTCTGGGCTCCTGGGATGCTGTTCAGAAGAAGCTCCACCACCACAAGTTCTCAGGACTCAGTTCTCCATTCTTCTGTAGCTGTTCTGCCACCAGGTCTTAGTCTCAAGGAAATTTCTGACTGTACCTCTCTGGGGCTTTTCTTATATACACAATATTACCTACTTCCGTCAGCCAAACCCTTCCTGTTACGTGCCAGTTAACAGAAGACAGGAGTTCCTACCTTCTGTTCCCCCAATCAGAGTCTTGATCAATTACTAAGTCTTAAGAACCTGCTACTTTTGCCAACACAAAGGGATCTTCAAATTAAAAATATATATTAGCATTACACCCTCCAAAGATGAAAATTACAATCTATCCATGCCTCCTCATCCTTTAGGGCTTTATTATATATTCTTTTAATTTTCCTAATAGCATGTCCACCCTTTCTTGATTTCTACTGACATTTGGGGATCATAATGTTATTAGAATTGAGAGAAGAATGCCAGTAAAAGAGACAAAGATGGAAAATGCAGCCAGATCCAACAAAGTATTGTAGAGGACATGCTGGAGGGGCATAATTCTGGAGCTATTAAGGCATTTAGATTCAAAATGTACCTTAATGAAGGAACTATAACAAAGTTGTAGAAATTCTTAGTCTTTATGAATGAAAAAAATAAACTATACCTGAGGGAACATCTACAATTATTAACCTATATACCTAATTTCCTGTCTCTATAAAAACTATATAATATTTTATGACATTTTAATTTCTTGTCTATACAAAATCTTTATAACATTCATCAACAAACTTTTGAAGGAAAAAGATAATGGAGCCTCCTAAATTTTGCAGAAGCTATTACTTTGGGGGAAATGTTGGTTTTCAGAAAAGTTAGACCTATTTGCCAAGTGCCAATCTTATCAGTGAATATATTCACCATTGTTATATCAACACATATAAGTTAGTTTCATGTATGTTGATACCAAACTAAAAACACCCAATTAGTTAAATAAGCTTCCTTTTCCTATTTTACACCCCTATATTTCTATCAGCCTTTCCCTTATTTTCTTTTGCTCATACACAGTGAAAATTCTTGCATGTTCCCCTTAGTAAAATATGTAAAAACCACAACAGATAACTCCATATTTTATCCTTCCAATTAATTAACATTTTCTCGGTTTTTAAATGTTGTTACTTCTTAATCTTATGGAATACTATCGTGTAAAATGCTACTTGGTAGCTATTCAAAACAGAGCCCCTTGGAGCGGCCAGGTAGCACAGCGAGTAAGAGCACCAGCTCCAGTGTTGAGAAGACCTGGAGATCGAATCCCGGGCTCAGACACTTAGCACCCACCCAGAAACACCTGGTCGTGTAACTTTGAGCAAGTTACTTAACCCCAATTGCTTAGGGGCGGCCAGGTGGCTCAGCAAGTAAGAGCACCGGCTCCAGTGTCGGGATGACCTGGATCAAATCCGGGCTCAGATACTCAGCACCACACCCAGAAATAACTGGCCGTGTAACCTTGAGCAAGTTACTTAACCCCAATTGCTTTTAAAAAAAAATAAAACAGAGCCCCTCCATTAACCAAAGGTATTCCATGGATAAATGGAATAAATAAATGAAATAAACATATAAACTCTCCCTACAATTACTTATGACTTGAATAAATTATCTCTTTCAGACTTTGGCTAAAGTAACAAGTGAAGTTTATTTTCTTCTATGGCATGCATCAAGAGCATCCTTGATTTGGCACTAATAGAGACCCATTATCTTATGGGAAAATTCAATCTACTTTTAGACAATAATAATCATTTAAAAGATTGTCTTGACATCAAATTGTAATCAGTTTTTCTCAAACTTCCATGTTATTTAGTTTTGTCCTCTGGAGAAAAGTAAAGAATTCAAATCCATCTTTCCTATGAAAGAGGTTTGATTACTTGAAGGCAGCTTCGATGACCCCTTTAAGTCTTTCCTTCTCCAGCCGAAGCATCTGTAGATAATTTAATTGATCGTTTTGTGGCACAGCATCCAATTGACTCTCTGTCCCTTACAGCCACTTTGGATCTTTTCTAGTTTATGAATGGTCTTCTTAAAATATAGCTACAAGAACAGCCATGGTCACCAAAACCCCTAGTGTGGAGATATCAAAGAAGAATGTCATAACTACTCATAGTAAGGCCATCACAGCTGTTCAAAATAGTGGGAGAAGGAGCATTTTGTACACTATACCAAGCTTTCTATCTCTACTGGCTATCTAAGATTCCTTTCAGCTCTAACAAACCATGTTCTATCTATAACTAGTAGAAATGAAAAGAACATTGTTTTAGATCCGTGCTAACTATTTAAAGACTATGCAAAAGTAGCACTTTAAAGTCATAGCAGATAAATGCATGAAGTCTAAGGGAGACCATTATTCTAAAGTCTTTGGAAACTTTTACTCCTTGACTCCAAACTAGTTATGTCTGTCAGCCTAATATGTCATGGAAGGTAGGCTAGGACTTAGGATTTCTCTCTAGAACTGTCTCCATGAAAATTTATTTCTCTATTTTTTTTCTTTTAGCTGTATACACTAATTCTTATATCTGTATATTACAAACACTAATGTCTAAAGCTACAGCCACTATGAATGGAATCTGGCAGCCCTAAATGTTTATTTATTATATGTGTATAACCATAAAGTAGTTATCTTTCTGAATTTTGAAGTTGTAAAGCCAACAAAAGGTCAGGGTGAACAATTTTCCAACCCAAGAGAACTTAGGTCAGCAGGAAATGTCTGTCACATCAGGGGTTGTGGTCAGCTCATAAGACTGCACAGGCCACACACATCTCAGAATGAGAGCAGCAGGTCTCAGAGGTGCTTACAACAATGGAAGCATCAGCTTCAAGAGCTATCAGCCCAAAGATGGTAAGGGGGTTAGACAACAGGTCAGAAAGACATTATAGGGGACCCTTTACTGGTACTGTGTTCAGAAATCTGTTGCATTGCCCATATGCAGTTCTGGGTCATAGGTACAAGAAAAAGAAGAGCACTAGCACTTGCAGTGTTGCAGGGACCCAGGTCACAGTTCCAGATCAGAAAGGTACATTAGTGCTTATGGTTGCAGGAAAGCAAGACCCTGACTCATAGTTCTAGGTACAAAAGGAGAGATAACACTTGTGGCCACAGGAGAGCAAAGGACCTGGTTACAGTTCCAAGGCCAAGAGTAACACTAACACTTCTGGTTAACCCTTGTTAACCCTTCCTTGAAAAGGCAAGCAATTTGATATAGGTTATATACATACAATCATGCAAAGCATTTTCCCATATTAGTCATGTTATGAAAGAAAACAGAGACAAAATAAAGAAAATAAAAGAAAGTAAAAACTACCCCTAGAACAAGTGGTGGTTGGGATAGGAAAGAGGGAAATATAGTTAGTCTCTCACAATATATCCTTTATGGAAATGTTTTGTGTAGCTACACATGTACAACCTATATTGAATTGCTTACCTTCTCAGTAAGGGTGGGTGACAAGGTGTAGCAGCAAGCACCCCAGCATCCCTAGGGTGCCTGCCAACACAGGTTCTTAAATCTGCTTTGTTAAAGGAAAGCAACTCAAAACGGGTTAACAAGCTTACTTTAATCAGTCAAATATGTATCATTTACCTAGTTCAGGGGGAAAAGGTCAGAACCCTGAATTTCAGAGTATACAGACAGAATTATCAAGACAGATTTCCAAACTGTCCGACCATTACATCCATACCAAATCAACATCTGGGTTTTTCAAAGCCAGGGGGCTCTCAACAAAGGCTTCCCAGAGTCTCATATGATCAAAGCACAGAACACTTCTCAAAGTGAGCCCCAAAACAAAGCTACACTTCAGGGCTTACATAGCCTTCTCCTGGCTCAAAGAATGCAACAACCTTCTGGACCCACTGGCCAATCAAAAAGTATCTACTGAAAAACAAGCCTCCTTCCCCAGGCTCCAGGTTGACTTTAGCCTAGGTGCAGGGAAGATCTAAAAATTTACATTCCCATTACACAAGGAAGGAAGGGAAAGAATCTGGAATTCAAATTTTAAAATCAAAAGTTGAAAAAAATATTTATTATTATTATTTTATATGCAACTGGGAAATAAGATATACAAGCACTGGGGTACAGAGATCCATCTTGCAGTACTGGAAAGTTGGAGCGGGCACAGGGGAGGCTACAGGAGAGAGCAGATTGGGTGAGGGGGTATACAGTGGGATTACTGAAAATGGGGAGAAAATTTGTAAATCAAAATCTTGCGGAAATGAATTGTGTAAACTAAAAATAAACATAAAAGTTAATTTAAAAAAAAAAAAGCTATCTCCAAAGTTATCCACTTCCAAAGAAAGAACTGGTATATCCTAAGTACAAATGGATGCATTTTTTTTTTACTTTCTTTCTTTTTGAATCATCTCTCCTGGATCTCTTTTCCAGGTCAGTGGTTTTTCCAATGAGATATTACACATTTCCTTCTATTTTTTTTTTCATTTGTTTGGATCTGTTTAATAGCATCATGATTTCTCATAAAGTCACTAGCTTCCATTTGCTCCAATCTAATTCTGAAGGAATTACTCTCTTCAGTGAGCTTTTGAGATTCTTTTTCCATCAGGCAAATTTGTCTTTTTTAAGGTAGTTTTCTCCTCATTAGCTTTTTGAGCCTCTTTTTCCATTTGAGTTAGTCTGTCTTTAAAGATTATTTTCTTCAGGGAGGTTGTTGACTCTCTTTTCATGATTTTCTTGCATCATTCTCATTTCTCATCCCAATTTTTCCTCCACTTCTCTTATTTCGCTTTCAAAATTATTCTTAAGTTCCTCTATGTCCTGTAAACAATTCATATTTTTCTTAGAAGGTTTTGGTGCAGGAGTTCTGACTTCATTTTCTTCCTCCTCTTCCATGCTTTGATCCTTTTTACCCCAAAAAAAGGAATCCAGAGTCAGATTTCTGTCCTTGCTTTGCTTTCTTTGCTTGCTCAAGTTGCCACTCAATTACTTGACTTTTGAACTTTTTGCCACAGTAGAACTCTGCTTCCAGAGAAGAGAGCTTTGTCCCAGATTGCTGGGTTTTTTTTTCAGATGCCCGAACTCTTAGTTGGCTCCCCTCTCAGAAACGTCTACTGGCTCTGGCACACTGGTCACATACCCCAGGTCCTCCACCCTAGACAGCAATCTGTGTCCAAGCAGGTTAAAGCAAGAGCAATTACCCTCATACTGGTTGCTTAGTTTCCCTACAATCTGCAAGCCAGAAGCTCTGAAGCAGCCATGTGGTGGTGCCTGCTGCACCTCAGTCACTTCTTCCTCCAAGGACAGAGGCCAGACCATACTCCCAGACCCCCTGTTCCCACAAAGTCAACACTGAACTCCCACTTTATCTTTGTCACTTATGGTCTGATAATTCTGGAAACCCCCAAAGCTGCAGGTGATCCACTCTCCTGACATCCCTCCAGCCAGGGCTAGTTGTGGCTACCCTGAGGCTAAAACCACAGATGCACCTGGGGCTGGGCTCTTCTCCCAGCATGCTGCTATGGACCTTTCCTGTTGGCCTGCCGGGCTGTCTTCAGTGGAAAGTTTTTTTTCTCTCTGTCACTTTGTGGATTCTGTAGCCCTAAAGTTTTTTTAGAGTCATTTTTATAGGTATTTGCGGTGGTTTTGGAGAGGGCATACAGTTTTCCTGCATCTCAAAAAAAATTATTTTAAAAAAGTAAAAATGATGAAGTATAAAAAGAGGCACCAAAGCTCACAGAAGAAATTAATTAGTTAAAAATTAGAATTGGGGAATGACTACATGAGATATTAAGAAAGAATGAAACAAATTTTTAGATGGTAAAGGTCAGTGCCAAGACAGAAAGATTAGGTAGTTTGACAAGTTATATGGGGTATAATTTGGAACTTTCAACTACTGCAAAGATAAATGTGAATGTTTTTTTGCCTACCTGTCCACTAGCCTGAGCAATTCTACTCACTCATTCAAACTTACTGGTTTCATAGGATTGCTTCTTGATGATCCTTCACAGTTCTTATGGTTGCTACCAGTCACTGCTAAATACCAAAGTTACGTCTGCTCCTTGTTCTTGGCTTCAACTTTAATCCTTCGCTTGGATTTTCCTTCTTCCCCATAAGAGAACAGAAGTTTATCCTGTTGTCACTTTTTTTTAGCTTAGGGTTCTCTGAAGTTTATGTCTTTTAGAATGCCTGCACATTAACCACTTCAGTATTAAATGAGAGGGGGGAAAAGACATTATCTCTCTTCTATTAAAGATTCTATCATTTCATAAAGGCTTGGCTTTGATTTTCATTGTCAGAAAGAATAGCCTTGCATTTATGTACCAACATCTATCCTCTTTCAAACTGAGGTCTAAAAGGTCTGCATTATGTTTGAAAGTTCTGATTGTCAAATAGTACTTTGTCAGAAATATAATAAGGGCTTACCTTTCAAATAAATTATCATTTTTTGTTTTAATTTCTATTTACATTGTTATAGTTTTTGCGTTTTCTTTCCTTATTTTTCTTAGTTCACTTTGTATCCTTTTATATGTCTTCTCATACTTCTCTGAATTTTTCAAATTTATCATCCCTTAGGACACGATATTATTCTATTATGTTCATGTATCAGTTAACTATATTATGGTCAGTGAATATCTACTTTGTTTCTACTTCTTTGGCATCACAAAAAATGATCTCTCTCTCTCTGTATGTATGTATATATATAATGTGTATATATACACACACACTAGTATGTATGGTACTTTTAACTTTATGTCTCTTACTACCTTGAATTGTATGTCAGGTAGTAGGGGTTTAATTTGAAATTGCTTTCCCAAATGATATTTCTGTTGTGGAGCTCCACCAAGAATGTTTCAGTGTGTCTCTTTTCACAATTCCTTCAGTGCTGATTATTTTCAACTTTTATAAACTTTACTAATTCACTAAGTATGTGATAATTTCCATTTATTCTTATTAGTGAAGATTTGGAAATGGAGGAGGTATGCTGGAGCCTGCACAGATCTGCTTCTGATAGTTGATTAAAAAATTTTGAACATACGTATTAACATGTCAGAAATGATAATCTAATAATCAGAGGTTTATCTGCATATTAATTAGATGTGATATTATTAATAATGTAGATTAAATATAAAAGTATAAGTGCATATATTTTGGGGGGAGGGGACAGTAGTCTACTTATAAATTTACCAACATGCCCATATATTATTATATAAACACTGCTTGAACTCAACAGGAGTTTAGTAGAAGGAACAGGGAATTAAACCAGACCAGACCAGAGACCTGATAATATAGGCTAATATTAATAATATAGGCTAATATTAAGATAAGCCAATATTAATATTATAGGCTATTAATAATATTGGCCAATATTAATAACAATAGTAGGCATTTATATAGTGCTTCAAGGTTTGTAACGGACTTTCTATCCATTATCTCATTTGTGCTTCATAACACACTTGTTCAGAATACTCTTTGGTAAAATTTGCAATAACTCTCCATTCTTTTTTTAAGAGCTTTTTGTTTTCATGAACTTCAAGCAGTTATCCAATTGAAAATTACTTTTGGCCATATACATTTGTATTAATTCTTTATATATTTTGTGTGTTGTCAGATCCCTATTAAAGATACCTGCAGAGATATTTCCTCCTAAATCACAATTCTATCTTTATCTTAATTTTACTTTTATTGTTCAAGCACAATTATTTAATTCTATTAAATTATCTTTATTATCTTTTTTATCATTTCTATTATTTGTTTAGTTAAAAATTCTGCTATTAACCATCACTATAAAAGGCATAGAATGTGGCTTTCTTCTATTTTGTTTTTAAATTACGTGATCCTTAAAACCCAGGTCATATATCCAGTTTTAATTTTTTGTGCTATATGGTGTGAGATGTTGGTCTAATTCTAATTTATACCAAACTTATTACCCTTTTTCCAGAATTTCTTCCCAAATAGGCAGTTCTTTTTCAAGAAAATTATATTCTTACAAGACCGAATACAGAACTCCATCTCAATCCTTTGGAATAAATTTGTCTTCTATTACTTATGTGTGACCAATACCAAACTTCCTCCAGATATGTGCTACATAAATATGATAGCTCTTCAAACACTTAAAAGTAACTAGTCTATGGGTGGAAAACCTGTGGCCTTGAGGCCACATGTGGCCCACTAGGTCCTTAAGTGCAAACCTTTGATGAATCCAATCTTCACAAATCCCCTTAATAAAAGAATATGTTTTATGAAACTTGGACTCAGCCAAAAGGTAGTATACAAGGGCCTAGAAGGCTACATATTACCTTGAGGACACAGGTTCCCTACCCCTGAATGACTCTTTTCCTCCCCAGGTTGATCACTTGCTGTTTCTGAAAGAATGATATCTTTAATTCTCCTATTGCTCTAGTTTTTTAATAGTTTCATCATTCCTGAGAGGCAATCAATTTATTATAGTCCTTTGTTCTTTATTTTTATATTTTGCCTTACTCTGTTCCACCCTAAATTCATTTGTTTTACTGTCCTGTGAGATCATGTAAATTTTGGTAGTTTATGAAGTTGTCTTAAAAAATGGAACAGGGCTTTAAATTGTCTGTGGAGAGCAAACAGCTTGTGCTGTAATGTTTATCTCATTTTTTTTAGCTTTAAGCAATGACAGTAGAGTTGAGATTCCTATATAAAGTATTCTGTTCCAAACAAATCTAGAAGACTAAATCAATAATCACAAAATAACAACAAAAACAAACCATAATTTGATGCTTGCAGTTTTAGCTTGGACATCATCTATATACTGCACTATTCAATTTTAATTCATTTTAACATTAAATAACTTCACAGAAGTTTTGCTTAAATCATTCACTATTGAGAGTGTAAATGTGATTAACAATGGATTCTGAAAGTCTCTGCAAATGAATGCAAACTCTGTAGGTTCTTCCAATCTGGAAACACTTTGATTACCAAAACGATAAAGGACACAAGGGCAGATTAACATAGTTAAGATAGTATCATGACCACCAGGTTAATCATTTTGTAAAGGGTGATTACGAGTTGTGTTTGTGTGTGGTGTGGGGGTTATATATAATTTATATGTATAAATGTGTATATATGTTTACACACATGTGTGTGCATAATGGTTTTCAATTCTGTGTGGCCCAATTTTTTTCTTCTGTGTCACTGAAGGAGTGATAGAAAAGAGAAGAAAAAATTCCAATAATTTCCTAGGTTCACAAATTTAGAGCTATAAGGATTCTGACAGTCTTAGCCCCTAATTTTACAGATGAAGAACTTGAGATCCAGAAGTTGATGTTCTTGCCCAAGTAAAAGTAGTAAAGCAAGGGAAAAAAATCCCTTTTCCTTTCTAGGGTGAGTGAGATATTTTATAAATGAAGGTGAAAGGGGAAAAAGAACAAATACATTTGAAATAGAAAATATCTACAGGGTTTTTATATTTTTAGTTCTCATCATCAGTGACAGTGGAGCAATATTTGATTCAGTACCTCATACTCAGGTAAAAATAAGTTTTAAAATGAATGGAATAATGTCTCCTAGTTTTCAGCCAGAATATGACAATAATTTCATTAATGTTTAGTTAAATATGGCATTAATTTGACCAGCTGTAGCCTTAAAATGAAATATTAATTGATGACCAAGTTGAAGACAATGAAAAATACTTAAGAGTTTTAGGTTCTTGTTAAAGAGATGATAAAATAAATATTTGCGATTGTTTTGACTGTATACTAAGGACCAAAAGATATATTGTACTTTATCATTGTTTAAGAAAAGCATATCATAAGGATAAGGACTCCACTTTTCATTTGCAGCTCTGTTTGGTTTCAAGTCTAAATCTCATCATCATACTGCTAATGCAGCTTTGGATACACAACTCCTTTCCATCTCCCTCAGCTACCTCTTTCCTCTGATTGGGAGGCTGGAGAGTGGAATGATAAATCTTTCCTGTGCTTTCCTTTATAGATGGCAGCATTTGGATTTTCCAAATAACTACACTTTCCATGTGCAGTTCTGTTCCCTGTGTTGGATTTCTATACAAACGTAGTGTTCTCTATCCCCTCTGTTTCATGTGTGTGTGTGTGTGTGTAATTGTTGTTGTTTACACCCATTAGATTTTAAGTTCCTTGAGGACAAAAACTATTTCTTTTCCTTTTACTTAAGAAAGCACTTGGCAAAGAGTAGGTGCTTAATAAATATTTATTGAATTGAATTGAATAATGACTTGAGTTTCAAAGGGAAAGAAAGAAGATTAGTGTCAAATTTGGGAGGCTATTCAATGTTAAGAAAGCCAGAAATTGAATTTAAAGGGAGGAAATTTGGGGGGATGTGAGCAGGATAAGAACAACTAGAGCTGAAGAAGGAAAAATTTTCATCTGGAATGACTTAAGGATATATATGTGTTTATATTTGGTATGTATTTATATGTGTCTGTATATGTAGATATGCATGCATACATATACACATAAATATATATAAATACACACATAGATATGTTATATACACTTACACATGGAGATATATCTATGTATATATGTGTATACATGTGTGTATGTTTGTGTGAGTGTATAAACGCAGAGCAGAAGGAGAGGGACCCATAGAGAAGCAGTAGCAGGAAGAGAAGGTTTTCTTATGAAGGAAAATGACACAAAGAAAAAGAAAATGCTTACTTAAAAAGAAGAAAGACTTTAAGACATTGTATATAGGACAAGTGAAAATAATAAGTAAGACAAAATACATAAAAGAGGTCCTTTATATAAAATAATATTTGTGGCAGCTTTTTTTGGTGGTAGCAAAACAAAATAACACCCTCCCAAAGGGGGATCCTTATCATTTGAGGAACAGCTGAATAAGCTATTGTATGTGAAATTGACAAGTTGTTAAGTACAATCTGCATGAATACTCTTGACAAAGCTAAAAGATTTCAAGTTTTTAAGACAGAATATTTGTAGAAGGAATATATTTTCATTAAAAATGTCTTGCTAACAATGAATGATCCATCAGTCTTCTTTTCTTTTATTAATGATAATTGTTTTATTATATCAATGTATTTCTGTGTATCAATGTTATATTGTCATGTTATTACTGTTATGTTACATCAATATACCAATGAAATATGAATGTATCTCTTAAGACTTCTTTAGGTACATTGATAAATTTTGATATATTGCCTCACTGTATTCATTTTTTTATAAGTATCTATTGTTCCTATTTCATGTTATTTGACTTGTACTTTTTAAAAATTAGTCTCTTTAGAGAAATTTTTAACTTTTATTTCTACCTATTTATTGTCTTTGCTGATTATAAAATGTTTGATTTGGACTTTCAGAGGTGGGGCCAAGATGGCAAAATAGGAAACCACCCAGGTGAGTTCTCTCAAGGTTCTCTTTCAAAAAATTTAAAAATAATTCCTCAAATTGAATTCTGGACTTTTAGAAGCAAAAAAAGGAAAGAGACATACATTTTTTTCCAACTGAAGACTACTTAGGATGTCAGAAAGAATAATCTATACAAAGAGGGTAGAGGTTGAATTGAAGGTCATGTGGATGAAAAATAAGGTGGGAATTGGTGGTGGCAACAGAAGCAATAGGAGCTTTGGCAAGTCTCCACCATGAGATGGTAAGATGACCTGGAAATGGTCATAAAAAGATTAGAGGATAGCATCATCTTAGGACTGGATGCAGGACCAGATGCTTTTTTAACAACTTCAGTGCCTATATCACTTCTGGCTCATAGATCAAGGACAGGAAAAAGCATTTTTAATCAAGAAAAAGCTGGAGCCCTGAGAAACAGTATTGCTTTTGGTCAAAAGGGATCCAGGACCTTGAAGTACAGTATTGATTTCAATTCAAGAACATCAGGGATGACTCCTGGATAAGGGCCAGAATACAGACCAGTAGAGCAGTTATCACACTTCTCCCCAGAAATACCTAGAATTTCCATTCACCCTCCCACCCCCTCAAAAAAATCTAGCTCTGACAACAGCTGTGTGAAAAAGACTGATGCTTGAGACAGTGCTCCTCCATCTAACCTCACTGGGAACAGGACCCAATATTAACAAGTTCAAAATCAAGTAATAGGGTAGAAATTGAATAAACAACAACCAAAAGAATATCCTGACCATAAAAATCTCTTATGGTGACAGGAAAGATCAAGAGTCAAACTTAGAAGAGTGAAAACAGTTATCAAACCTCAAAGAAAAAATGTGAATCAGGCACAAATCCAACAAAAACTCCTGGAAGAGCTAAAAAATTATTTTCAAAATCAAGAGAGGTAGAGAAATAATTGGATGAAGGAATAGAAACAAATAAAGAACATTACAAAAAGGCAATTAACAGTTTGGAAAAAGAGGCAAAAATACTAAAAAGTATTTTTTTTAAAATACATACTTAAAATAAGAATTGGTCAAATGGGGAAAAAGGAGTTATAAAAGTTTGCAGAAGAAACTAATTCCTTAAAAATTATAATTGGACAAAGCAGAAGTTAATGGCTCCATGAGACATCACGAAATAGTAAAACAAAGTAAAATGAACTAGAAAAAGAGAAAGAAAAATATGAAATATCCCAGCAAAAATCTTTGTAAAATAAATCAAGGAGAGAAAGTTTAAATCTTACTGGCCTATGATATAAGGATAACCATGATAAAAGGAAGAACATAGACATCATATTTTAAGAAATTATCAAGGAAAACTAACTCTATGTCCTAGAAGCAGAGGGTAAAATGGAAATTGAATGAATCTGCTGATCACTAACTGAAAGAGATCCCAAAGTGAAAGCTCCCAGGGATATTATAGCTAAGTTCCATAGCTCCAACTTCAAAGAGAAAATACCTCAAGTAGCAAGAGAAAGAAACAAACTTCAGACATTATAGAACCACAGTCAGGATTGCAGAAAATTTACCAGTTACAATATAAAAGAATTTGAAGGGCTTGGAATATGATATTTCAGAAAGAAAAGGAGCAAGAATTATAATCAAGAATAACCTATTCAGTAAAATTGAATATAGTTCTTCAGAATGAAAAAAATGGATTTTAAATGAAATAGAGGATGTTCAAGCATTCTTTATGAAAAGACCAAAGCTGGTTTATTTGAATTTCCAATACAAGACTCAAGAGAAGCACAAAAAAGGGAAAATGAAAAGAAACTCCTAAGGGAGTGTATAAGATTAAGCTGTTTACCTTCAATATAGAATGATGACATGTATAACTTCTAAGAACTTTATCATTATTGGGCAGTGAGAGGGATTCGTTGTAGAAAGAGGGTATGAGAGTGAGTCAGTTATATTGGAATGTTATAAAAATGAATAGGCGAGAAAGAGGAATGTTCTGGGAGAATGAAGAAGAGAGGAATAATGGAAATAATTGTACATAAAAGAGGCATGCAACAAAGAGATTTAACAGTAGAGGGTGGAAAAGGGGGAGGAGATGGACAATACTTGAAACTGATTCATATCAAAATTGGTTCAAAGAGAGGAAGTGTGTGTGTGTGTGTGTGTGTGTGTTCTCAATTGGCAATGGAAATTCTACCTTACCTGTGTGGGAAAGGGAAAAGGGATAAGGAAAAATGGTAGGATGACAAAAAAGGAATGGTCAGAAAAGAGTAGACTTTAGAGGAGACACTGGATAAAAGGAGAGAGAAAGAGAAATGGAGAAAATAAGATAAAGGAAAATGCACAGTTCATAATCATAACTGAATATGAATAGGATGAACTCACATAAAATTAAAACAAAAAGCAGAAGAATGAATTAGCAACCAGAATCCAACAATATGTTGTTTGTAAGAAACACATTTAAAACTGAGAGACACACACAGAATTAAAATAAGGGGCTGGTGCAGAATCTATTATGCTTCAGCTGTTGTTAAAAAAAAA
>NW_027186645.1:5117512-5127246 GCF_028583685.1 Petaurus breviceps papuanus | reverse complement strand
AGAGAGAGAGAGAGAGAGAGAGAGAGAGAGAGAGAGAGAAGGATGGGGAGAATTCCTTAAAGATATAGGAAAAGGTGGAATTAAGGACAAAAAAAGAGGTGTTAGTCTGGGCCAGGTGGAGGAAGTCATCACCATGGACAACATTTCCAAAAACCAGAAGTCAAGAAGATTTAAGGCTGAATAAAAGATCACTGCCTTTGTTAATAGACAAATAATTATCAAGTTTGGGATCAGTGGTTTCAGAGTGCAATCAGGAAGAGTGCAGGCATAACCAAATGAGTAAGAAAGTGTAGGCTTTGAGTGGAAGCTATTTTTTCTAGAAGTTTGGCAATGAATGGGAAGTAAAAGTTAGGACAAGGACTTAAGGAACCTTAAAGAAAGGTTCTTTAAAGATAAAAGACACAGAAATATAATAGCAGACAGAAGTTTATTATTATCATTATTGTCATACCATCTTGCTATATGTTTTGTTGTTGGGTTTGGTTTTTTTTTTGCTTTTTCTTTAAAATTATTTTTTTGCTTTGTTTTAAGTTTTCTGTAATATGTTGTAGCATCCATTTACCATAACTCTTACAAATTGGCCTCTAATTGAGAGACTATTATGAAATTATGGAATACAGATTGATTATTATTCCAAACAGGAAGGGGGACATAACCCATACTCATTATATCAATAGACAAGTTCTCATTCCCCTAGATTTCAAATTGAAGTATTGTAATTTGTGATTTCTATTAAAAGTTTTATTAGAAGCTTGTATGATAATCCTTTTATGCAAGAGGTATCATGGGATTACTGGAACTGCTTATTTTAAATTGGCCTGTAATTTGTTCTAGATGGTCATCAGTTCAGTATCCTTCAGAATTACATCCACACAATTCACACACATACACACTGACAAGCATGCACACAGAAATGTTTAATGTAGAAACACAAAGAAAGAAAATGTTTGACTTGCACATGCTGAAACCTCCCTCTTATATATTGTAATGTTTGTTCCTACTGAGCTTCAGGTGATCTATATCAACATTCTTTGTACAGATATGGAGCAAAGAAATAACAAGTACTTTGGAAAGGCTTTGGGAAATTCACTAATTTCGTGGCTCACATTGCCATGTGAATGAGTTAGGAATAAAACTATTCTGGATTAATTAGATAGTAAAATTTATTTGAATACTAACATCAAAATATAATTTATCCTTCAATTTCTGGATGATTCAATGATTAGTCAAGTTCTTTTTCTTTTATTGTGTCAAAATCATTGTTACCTGAAACAGTGATGATTCATTTCTTCAAATTCCATCCTAAAGTGCAATTTTTCCTTTTGATATTTTCTTTTAAAACATATATATTATTTTGTTGAAGAATTAAACCTGTCAAGCAAATCTGCTTACCTGACACACATCTCAATGAAAATGTCAGTTTACAAGAAATTTTTAAAAAGTTTTTAATGTTAATAACAAAACAAAAGTAACAAAAGATCCATCATAGGAAAGCATAAAAAGTAGCAAAAAAAAGAAAAAGAATTGCCCATCACTCCATTACCTTCAGAAAAATTTGCTCATTGGAAATGAAATTAAATTCATTGTCATTACTGACAAAAGAGAACATTGTCTGGATTTGGCCACCCATTTGAATAAATGTTTTCCTGACAGAATAGACGATGAAATTTGGATTAGGGACACATTTTCTATGAAAAAAGACATACTGCCAGATGGTTTCTTGGCAAAAGAAAAGAAGGAGTTGATTAAACTGTCATGGGATACTTTCAGTTCAGTAAAGTGAACCTTAGCAACTTCCACTTGGGAAGAATGGAGGAATACAGGTACATTTTGAATGAAACTCATGTCAAGGATTCATATCTTCATGTAATTATAAAATCCTAGTTTTCATATACTTACTTTCAGTAAAGAAATACAGAAAATTATTTTCAAAAGAGATTTCAACTCCTCATTTCAAATGATGATCCTTATATGAAACTTTTGCAGACAAGAATATATTGCCCTTTCAAAAACATTATTTACATGTGCTCATTTACTGGTGCTCATATTATTGAAAGGAAAATTATTATGGTTTTGCCCTATTTCTCATCCTGCATGGAGCTAGAAGATTTTATGCAACTCCTTCAAGGTTTGTGTCAACAGAAAATGGCTGCACACTGGAATGGAGTGAGCAATGATTAGGCACCTTGGACACATGCCAGGGAGACTCTTCATTATAATTTTCAGTTGAGTAGATCTAATGTCTTGAGTCTTGAACATTGCTGGCATACTGCTCTTCATTGAAATTATTAGGGAAACCAGAGTTCAAGATTTTGTACTTAAAGTAAGTTTAGGGTTTCAATTTGAAATACATGATTCTGATTGTACTTTCATAAGGGAATAGTGAGGATGATCACTGGAATTAAAATAGTACTTTACATAGCTTATTCATCAGGTCAGCAAACTAAACCTAAGAAGTATATATGACAGGTTATTATTTTTTTCCATATGAGGAATATGAGGCTCAAATATAACCAATAACGTGCCAGTAGCTACACACCTGGTAAGTGTCATAGGTAGTATTTTAGCATAGATCTAATATTCATTCCATTGTACCACATTGCCTCTATAAATGGATGTGTGACTCTTCAGAGAGCAATGTTTAAGGTTTGTGTGTGTGTGTGTGTGTGTGTGTGTGTGAGAGAGAGAGAGAGATTGATATTTTCCTTAGATGTATATCATTCACAATTTTTACTTTAAAGCTTTTCTAATCTTATTTTCTCGTAGTTCAATGGAAAGTTGTGTTGCTAGATAATAATTAGAATCATAAGTGTAATTCATCCATAAGTATTAAAACCCATTTGCCTTTTCCTAGGGACATAGTTAAAATGCAAGTGAACATTGATATTCATTGCTAAAGGTCCATTTCCTGTGTTCAAATAATCCCTTTTTTGAAGTTAGTACTTTCTGAGATACTCAGAGACCTTTAAAAAAATCATTGTGACTGTCAGTTGCTTATCACCATTTTTTCCCATGTATCCTTTTCTCCTTCACCTTGACCAACAGTTATCCCAAATGACTAGCATAGATAAACTGCTTTTTATCATATGGGGAAAATAATAGATCAAAATTATATTTTAAGATCCTTAAATCTGAAAAAAATTTAGATAATTTATTTTCTCCTAATACCATCAACTATAGTACTGCAAGGTAGAGAGAGAAAGAAGAGACATTCAAAGGATTTCATGAAATATTCATTATTATATGAAAATATTATTGCATATAAATATATTTCATACACAAAATAAATGATCATATATCTTTTTTTCTGGTTTATATCTTTCCCTTTAGTTAATTTAGGAAGCTACGTGGAAGATCCCTGAAGCCATATATATATAAATAAAGTCGTGAGTCATTTTCCAGAACCCACCATCCTGACCAGACCTTGTGATCACATCAATATATTCAGCTCCCAAACATGGTTGTTTATTATAATTACCTTGGTCTCTGCCAACTGAAGTACTAAGAAGTGTTGCATTGACTGCTTTGACCAAAGCTTACTATTAAAGAACCATTTCTAAGCCTGGGAAATAATTCCTAACATATTTGGGTGCCACATAAACTTGAGGAAATTGGTCTGCCAATTAATGAAAGTCACCATTGCCTTTGTTCTATAAGAAAGCATTAAAATTCAAAGGAATATGTAGAGGATGCAATAGGAAGGCTCTTAATGGATCATAGGAATATAGGATAATAAAGTTTGAGCTGAAAAGGACCTTAGAAGTCAAAGGGTCTTGCTTCTTCATTTTATGTATGAGGAAAGCAAGTTTCAGAGAAGTCACATGCCAATTGTTCCACATCAAGTAGATATATGAGTGAGTATTTTAACCAGTCTTCTTTAATCCACTTCTGTTCTCTATCCACTGCCCCACTGCCTATAGGAATGATAAATTCCTAGAAGTCACTTAATGAGTACTTCCTAAGAAGCATTCCTGTATTGTTCATTAATCAAGCCAATACTATTTCTCCCATGGCAGGTTTTTCATAGTGTTACATGCCTTAATATTCAATTAAAAATACATATACCAAAATTTTTAAATCTTAGAATTAGTGACTTTTAAAGGTTGTCTGGTTAAGCACAAATCCTGGACTGGTAATGAAGAAATAAATACTAGAAATAATTAAGAGTGTGTCCTTAAGAAAGTTTCTTTTCCTCAACAGATCTCACCCATAAAATTAGAGTATCAAAGTAGAATTCTAACTTTTTATCTAAGATCTGAATCTATGAATAAAGTAGATTAAAATTCTTACTATGGAAAGCAAATATGAAAGATTAGAAGCAATTGAGCTAGACTCTCAACATTCATATCTAAACAACTTTAAATTAATACCTCAAAACAAGTTTTGGAGTAGCAGAGCCAACAAAAAGCGAGGGTGAGATATTTTTCTGACATAAGAAAACTTAGATATCGGCAGGAGAGTTCCAACACCCTGTTGGAAGCTTGTATGGAGGCACCACTCATGGAAACAACAGTGGCAATGCCAGCTGCATCTTTGGGAGTTCTTAGCCCAGAGAAAGTAGGATCAAACAACTGATCAGAAAGAGATTGTAGGGGACCATTTGCAAGCAATGGTAACAGCTGACACTGAAAGGCAGCTTTGTTGCCCACATTCAATCCTAGGTCACAGTTACAGGATAGAAACATGCACTGGGGGTCAGTCACAAGGAAGCAGAGGCCCTTAACACAGTGTTAAACCAAAGAGAGAACTAAAGGACTTCTGGGAGCCAAGAGGGTGGAGTAAGCAATAACTTGTTCTTGCTCTTCTTTACTGAATTTGAAAGACCCAGAAAGTACCACTCCAGAAAAAATACTGAAACAGTGGAGACAACAGAAAGACAGGATGAAATAGATTTTTTTAGCTCCTAAGGGTAGAGGGATTAACAGGGAAGGGCCCTCATGCTGTGGCTGAAAGGAACCGCTATAAGACAGGAGGGGTCCAGGCAAACCAGCATCAAGCCCCACCTCTGCTAACTAGCAGGATCCTGAGCCCCATGGTAGTGAAACTGGAAAACACAAACACCAGCACCCTTCCCCCCTCCTTCACCCCTGCACCCTATTCCTTTGCACAACCATGGAAATTAGCATACACCAGTGGAACTGCCACTTGCACCATGGATGGACTTCTAGCACAACTTCTAAGGAGGAGACCTCCAGCCACCAGACTACCTACCCCAAAACCCCACCCTGCAAGCTTCAGTGTAACCCCAGGGAAACATAGAAAGACTTCACCTGGGCTCAGCACACACCAGCCACCACCAATAGCTCCAGCTAAGCACCAAGTAAACCACAGCATTATACAGCTTCAAGCTGCCAGAACCAGAGGCCCTAGCACACAAAGCAAATAAAAAGGCCCCTATCCCCCAGCACAAGAAGGGTTGGATACAGCCACCTATGTCCCAGAAGCAGAAATCAAATTTGAAAGCCATAAAAATGGCAGACACAATGAGCAAAAGGCAAATTAGAAAAGAAAAGATTGGGGAGGCTAAGTGGTGCAGTGAATAGAACACAGGCCCTGGACTCAGGAGGACCTGAGTTCAAATCTGGATTCATACACTTAACGCTTACTACCATGTTTCCCCGATAATAAGACCTATCCCGAAAATAAGCCCTCCCCTTACTGTGTAAGATTCCTCTAAAATAAGCCCTCCCCCGAAAATAAGCCCTATTGAGATTGCTACTGTAGTGAAGGTGATCCCCTGCGCTACACGCTACATTACGGTACCCTCTGTATGCACCGCCTCCCTCCCCCCGTGAAACACACGCCGCGCTCTGAGCTGCATCCAATCAGAGCTGCAGCAGTGAGCGTCATCCTGTTCTTCCCCAGTGATTTGCTTATTGAATAAAGGTACATTTTTTTGTTCACATTTACCTGTTTATTAAAATTTCTGTCAATGTTCATTAAAATAAGCCCTCCCCTGAAAATAAGCCCTCTGGTGTTTTTCTGTCCAAAAAAATTAATAAGACAGTGTCTTATTATTGGGGAAACACGGTAGCTTGTAGCCTTGGGCAATTCACTTAACCCCAATTGCCCTGCCTTACCCCCCTCCAAAAAGAAAAAGAAAAGACTGCAGATTCTTACTATGAGGACAGGGAAGATCAAAACAAATTCAAAAGAGGATGGCATTGTCATTACACCCACATCTGAAACCTCAAAGGGGAATATGAACTGGTCTCTAGCCCAAAAAGCTTTCTTGGAAGAGCTCAAGAAGGATTTTAAAAGTAAAATTAGAGGAAAAATTGAACAATTCCTTCAAAGCGAGAACTAGCACTTGATGCTGAAGGGGAACAGTGTCCCTTCTTTGGTAAAAATCAGAGCATATATAAGGAGGGCAGTGACCACACCTCTACCAGGATCACACCATCTTGGAAGCACCAAAAAACTTGCAGATCCAGAGAACTAATTCTAAAAAAAAAGGAATATAAAAAAGGCTGAAGCTTGGGACAGTGCCTCCCTACCTATAATGCCATGCACAGAAGCTTTCCAGAAGAATGCTACTGTGAGAAGCTTTTAAGGTTCTGATTACACAGTATAGTGATAACTCTATTTATTCCATAACAAATCAAAACAAAACTTTCACAGAAAATTAAGGTACAGCATTCACAATATTACAACATATCACAGAAAATCACAATATAATATTCACAACATAATCTCAAAGTACAATAGTCAAAGTCTTCCACTCATGGGGCAACTAAGTCAACTCAATCAGTCACTTATCAGTAACATATAGTAGTCACAATATAATATTCACAACATAGTCTCAAAGTAAAATAGTCACTCTTAATTTAACTCAATCAGTCACTTATTCAGCAAAGTCTTCCACTCTTGTGGCAAAGTCTTGATTAACTCAATCAGTCACTTGTTCATCAATCAATTACAAAGTATCATACACAAAACCGTTCACCCTTTAGGTCACTAGTAAACTACAATTTCATCTTTACTCAGTACCCAGGCACAGATATTTTCATCTTGACTTCTGGCCTGTTCTCAGATTCCCTGGATACCCTTCCATGGTTCCAGTTTCTACCTGGATCCACCAGACAGTCACCTGGTTTCAATGGCAGACAAGTTCCAGTTCCTTGTCCAGCTCTCTTGGTAGATCCTGCTCCACACTGAAGTTCACAGGGTATGGTCCATGTCAGATCCTTCACCATTTCTTTTCCAGGGAATTCAAAGCTCAACCAAGCCACAAGCAAAGTATCAGCATCCCAGTCATGCTTCCTCAGTTGCCTCAGCTCCTGGCTCTTGGGCTCCTGGCTCCTGGGATCCTATTTAGAAGAAGCTCCACCACCACAATTTCTCAGGAAATTCTGGCTCAATTCTCCATTTTTCTGTAGCTGCTCTGCCACCAGATCTTGGTCTCAAGAAATTCTGACTGTGCCACTCTGGGGCTTTTCTTATATACACACAGCATTAGCTTCCTGTTTCAGCCAACCCCTTCCTGTTAAGTCAGTAACAGAAGACAGGAGTTCATACCTTCTGTTTCCCCAACAGAGGCTTGATCAGTCACTAAGTGCTAAGTACCTGCTACCTTTGCCAACATAAAGGGATCTTCAGATTCAAAATTACATTACCATTACACTACCTCAAGTTGATTGAAGCACAAATTTAACATAAAAATGAAGTTTAAAAAATAGACTAGAAAAATAAGCAAACAATTGACTTTAAAAAGGTACTGTGATGGCAGGTATTGTCAAGACATAAACTCAGAAAAGGGGAGAAATATGGAAACAATTACAAACAAACCCTCAAAAAAATTCTAATTGGACCCAAGCCCAACAAGAATTGCTGGATTAGTTAAAGAAAAACATGAGTGGCAGAGGAAAATTCTGGGGAAAGAAATGAATGATGGAAGAAAATTATGGAGAGAAAATTAAAAGCTTGGTAAAAGAGGCACCCTAACCACTGAAAAACAACTTAAAAATAGAATAGGCACAATATAAAAAAGGCACAAAATTCACTGAAGAAGAAAACTATTTTAAAAACAATAAGTCAAAAAGAAAAAAAGGTAACAAAAAATTCCCTGAAGAAAAGAACTCCTTAAAAACAGAATTGTCCAAATGGAAAAAAAGAGGTACAAACACTCACTGAAGAAAATCCTTCCTTAAAAGTTAAAACTGGAAAAGTGGAAACTAATGATTCTATGAGACATAAAGAAATAATACAACAGAGTCAAAAGTAAGAGAATTGGAAGAAAATGTGAACTATCTCATCGTAAAAACTACCAATCCAGAAAATAGATCAAGGATAGTTAAGAATTATTTGACTAACTGAAATCCATGATCAAAGAAAGAGCCTAATTGTCATATTTTTTGAGAAATTATCAAGGAATATTACACTTGTATCTCAGATACAGAGATGAAAATAGAAATTGAAAGAATATAATAATCACCTCTTGAAAGAGAAATTCAGGAGTGGAGGGGAAATCCAAAGAATATTATAGCCAAATCCCAGAACTCTCAGATCAAAGAGAAAATAATTCAAGCAGACCAAAGAAACCATTAAAATATTGTAGAACCACAGTCAGGATCACATGGTACTTAGCAGCTTTTACATTAAAGGAATAGAGTGCTTGGAATATGATATTCCAGAAGCAAAGGAGCTAGGATTACAAGCAAGAACAACTTACCCAGTAAAACTAAGTATTATCCATGGGGGTGGGAGGAAGGGGGTAGTTATTTAATGAAATCGAGGACTTTCAAGCATTCCTGATGATAAAAATAGAGCTGAAAATCTGACATCTAACACAAGAGTCAAGAAAAGCATAAAAAGGAAAACATAAAAGAGTAACCATGAGTCTCAATAAATTTAAGCTATTTATATTCCTATATGACAAAATTATACATATATCATAATTAGTGCAGTTAAAAGGAGTTTTTTTTTTAATAGACATAGGGTATGCATGTGCATCAATTGTGTTGGAATGAGCTCCAAAAAGAATTTTTTTTGTCCTTCATTTTCTAAGATCAAAAACATCACAGATGATGTGTTGACTTATTCATGAATTATATTTAAGTGAGGCAGAGTTGTAGAAAATCATTAGCCTCATTCTCTTTTCCTGAGTCATTGAAGTCCACTGGCTGGACAAAAGTAAATATGACTGGCACTGGCTCAGGATGCAGTGGATAACTTTGGCATCTTATATACCTGACTAAGCTCTAAGTGATCCACAGTGTCTACTTCAACTACCTTCATTCCTGTTGGAGCAAATTGTTATCATCTGCCCATTCCATAATAGAAAGTCTTCACATGCTTGGAGTAGACATACCCCACATTTACTGGCAAGTTTGAGACCTGTCAGTTAACCTCAATTTGGCTTATCCCATCTGCCAAGATGGTTTACCTGTGTGTGGCTATTGCCTATGCTACAATTTCTTGGACCCTCATTCAAGAGTTGGGTGAATCAAGTAGACGAACACCTCTGAAGTGCGATCAGCAAACCCTCACATGAGAGATTTTAGCACTCCAGAAAACTCCATACACTGGGAGAAGAGTGAAGGGAGAGGTAAAATGGAGAATGTTTTTCACATCAAAGGGGAATGTAAGGAAGTACTTTTATAGTGGAGAGGAAAATGGAAGGTAGCAAGACATTCTTGAAACACTCTCAGAATTGGTTCAAAGAGGGAAGAATATAGATAGATAGATAGATAGATAGATAGATAGATAGATAGATAGATAGATAGATAGATAGA
>NW_027186645.1:5031441-5117502 GCF_028583685.1 Petaurus breviceps papuanus | reverse complement strand
AGATAGATAGATAGATAGATAGATAGATAGATAGATAGATAGATAGACAGATGCTATAAATATAGATATATGTATATATTAAGTATATACACATACCTATAAATAGACATTCTCTTTATACACACATACACATACTCAGGTGTGTATAGAAATCTAATTCACCTAATAGGGAAATAGAAGGGGAAGGATGTAAGAAAAATGGGGAGGTATTTTAAAAGAGATGACATTAAAAGAGGCAGTGCTTAGAAGAAAAATAGACTTTGTGGGAGGGACAGGACAAGATGAGAAATGAAGAAACACAAGAAAGTGGGAGAGAGGAAAATGCACAGTAATCATAACTGAACATGAATGGGATGAGCTCACTCGTAAAATGGAAGCATTTAGCAGAATGGATTAGAAATCAGAATCTAACAATATATTGTTAACAAGAGACAGACTTGAACAATAAAGACAAATACAGAATTAGAATAAATGGATGGAGCAGAATCTAATATACTTCAGTTAAACTAAAATTAGGCAGGAGTAGGAATTAAGATCTTAGGTAAAGCAAAAACAAAAATAGACCTCATTAAAAAGGATAATCAGGGATAAAATGTTTTGCTTAAAAAAAGGTATCATAGTCAAGTGAGTAATATAAAAAAATTACATCATTTCTTTCCTAAAGGCCTCATTTCTCAAATATATACTGACCATAGAACTGAATCAAATGTATAAAAATAAGCACCGTTCCCCAAGTGATAAATGATCAAAGAATATATACAGGTAGTTTTTAGAATGAAAAAAAAAACAACTAAAGTAATCTCCAGTTACATGAAAAAAAAACAGTAAATCACAATTTTTTCTTAAAATTTTATTTTATAGGGGCAACCAGGTGGCTCAGCACGTAAGAGCACCGGCTCCAGTGTCGGGATGACCTGGATCAAATCCGGGCTCAGATACCCAGCACCACACCCAGAAATAACTGGCCATGTAACCTTGAGCAAGTTACTTAACCCCGATTGCTTAAAAAATTTTTTTTATTTTACACTTAAACTATAGAACACAAATACAGAATAGAGAAAATAAAAACATATCATAAACTTAAATATTGGAATTTAAATACAAAGTTAGAAAATAAAAAAGCATGTCATATGCATAGCTGAACATAATAGAGGATTAAAATTATGTAACAATAAATTTTCATTTCAAGAAAGCCTATATGAGAGGGGCAGAATCAAGATGGCAGAGTATAAACAGGACTTCCATGTGGCTCCAGCTCCCACCTCCACCAATTCATGTAAAAACTTACTCTAAACAAACTTTGAAGCTATAGAACACACAAAATGACAGAGAGACGCTAACCTCCCACTGAAGACAGCCCAGCAGGCTGGCAGTAATGGGCCAGAACAGCACTCTGGGAACCAAACTCAGCCTGTTGTAAGCCAGAGGTTTTAGCCTCAGGGTGACAGCAACCATCAGCTGGCTGGAGGGACTTCAGATCACCAGTACCTGTGGTGGTTTCCAGAAATATCAACACATAGATGCTAAGGACAAAGTGATAGGTTAGTGCAGTGTGGACTTTGGGAACAGAGTTTGGCAGTGGTTTCCAGGATTGACCCCCTGGAGGGAAAAGTGATTGAGGCATGGGAGCCATGCAGACCCTACCATGTGGCTGTTTCAGAGCCCCTGATCTGCAGATTGTAGGGGAACCAAGCAACCAGTCTGAGGGGTAATCACTCTTGCTTTAACCAGCTTGGATCTGGATCAATGTCTAGAGTGGAGGTCCTGAGGTACATGAACAGTTTGCCAGACCATGTGGAGGCTTCAAAGAGGGCAGCCAACTAATAGCTCCAGCACCTGAGAAAAACCAAGTGATTTGGACAAAGCTCCCCCTTCTGGTACCAGAGTTCTACTGTGACAAAAAGCTCAAAATTCAAGTAAATAAGTGGCAACATGAGCAAGGAAAGAAAGCAAAACAAGCAGAGCAATCTGACATTAGACTCCTACATTGGGGACAAAAAGGATCAAAGCACAGAAGAGGAGGAAGACAATGAAATCAGAACTCCTGCACCAAAAGAAAAATATGAGTTGGTTACAGGCCATAGAGGATGTTTAAAAGGATTTTGAAAACCAAATGAAAGAAGTGGAGGGAAACTGGGAAAGAGAAATGAAAACAATGCAAGGAATTTATGAAATGAGAGTCAAAAATCTAACTGAAGAAAATGACACCTTAAAATAGACTAACACAAATGGCAAAAGAGACTCAAAAAGCCAATGAGGTGAAGAATGCCTTAAAAAGCCAAATTTGCCAGATGGAAAAAGAATCTCAAAAGCTCACTGAAGAGCATCATTCCTTCAGAATTAGATTGGAGCAAATGGAAGCTAGTGACTTTATGAGAAATCAAAATACTATTAAAAAGATCCAATTCAAGGAATAAATAGAAGACAATGTGAAATGTCTCATTAGGAAAACCACTGACCTGGAAAATAGATTCAGGAAAAACAATTTAAAAATTATTGTACTATCAGATAGCCATGATAAAAAAAAGAACCTAGAAATCATCCTTCAAGAAATTCTAAAGGGAAACTGGCCTGATGTTTTAGAACCAGAGGGCAAAATAGAGGTTGAAAGAATCCACCAATCACCTCCTGAAAAATATCCCCAAAAGAAAACTCCTAGGAATATTGTAGCCAGGTTCCAGACTTCCCAGATCAAGGAGAAAATATTATAAGCAACCCGGAAGACACAATTTGAATATTGTGGAAACACAATCAGGATAACCCAGGATCTGGCAGCTTCTACACTGAGGGATCGAAGGCCTTGGATTATGATATTCCAGAGGTCAAAGGAGCTGGGATTAAAACCAAGAATCACCTACCCAGAAAAACTGAGTATCATGTTTCAGGGGGGAAATATGGTCACTCAATGGAATAGAGGACACTCAAGCATTTTTGATGAAAAAAAAAACAGAGTTGAATAGAAAATTTGATACTCAGATACAAGAAGCAAGAGAAACATGAGGTGAATAGGGAAAAGAAATCATAAGGAACTTATCAAAGTTGAACTGTTTATATTTCTACTTGGAAAAATGATAATTATAACTTATGAAACTTTTCTCATTATTAGAATAGTTGAAGGGAATAGAAATGTATACACACATACATATATATGTATATATATATACATACATATATATGTCTATATAGGAGAGTATATGGGCATATGAATACATACATGAGTGTATTTATATATGTGTATAAATATACATATAAAGAGGAAACAGGACCAATTGAATAGGAAGGGATGATACTTAAAAGGTGAAATTAAGAGGTAAGAGAGGAATATAATGAGAGGAGATGGGGAGAGACAGAATGGGGTAAATTATCTCATAGAGAAAAGGCCAGAGAAAAAGTGTTACATTGGAGGGGAAGAACAGGAAGGCAAAAGGGAATAAGTCAACCTTATTCTCATTTACTTTGGCTTAGGGAGGGAATGACATACACACTAAATAGGGTATCTCAACCTACAGGAGAGTAGGGGGGAAGGGGAAATAGGTGGGATGATGGAAGAGAGGGTGGGCTGGGGGAAGGGGAGTTGGAACTACCCACTTTTGAAAAGGGACAGGATCAAAGTAGAGAATAGAACAAGGGGGGTGGGATACAATGGAGGGAAATATAGACAGTCTTTCACAACATATCCACAATGGAAATGTTTTGCATAGCTACACATGTACAACATATATTGAATTGCTTATCTTTCCTCTAAGGGTGGGTGATGAGGGAGGAAGGGAAAGAATCTGGAATTCAAAGTTTTAAAATCAAATTTTTCAATTTATTATTATTATTATTATTATTATTTTACATGCAACTGGGAATAAATAAGTTATACAGCCACTGGGGCATAGAGATACACTTTACCTTACTGGAAATTCGAAGAGAGGATGGGGGGAGATATGGGAAAGGGCAGATTGGGGGAGGGGATATTTAGTGGGATCACTGTTTTGTGGTGGTGAGTAGGGGAAAAAGGGAAGAAAATTTGTTATTCAAAATCTTGTGTAAATGAGTGATGTAAACTAAAAAATAAAAAAGAGAGAAAAAAGAAAGCTGATATGATAAATAATAGTCATTGTGTTGAGAGTTATCCATCTTTCCTTCCTTGTGAATTCTCTTTTGTTCTCTGCTGTGTACTTTTTTACTTTGTTCTTTTTTCCCTCTTGCAATGCCCCTGAAAGTCACAATAAGGTTTAGATATATTTCTCTATAGATAAAGATTTCCATACATACATACATACATACATACACATATATACATAAACATACACATATAGACATATACTATTCTACTCTTGATTTAACTTTTCCATATAGGTATATCTCTTGTTTCCTATCCTTCTTGCCTCCTCTACTTTTACCCACTACCTTGCCCACATATGACTTGCCTTCCTTGCTCCTATCCTCCCATTCCCATAAATCTAAAAACACATCTATACGCCTTTTTTACCTATTTCCTCACCCACCCCTCTAAAGGTCCCTCCCTTTTATGCTCTTCTAAATATATATGTTTTATTCCCTCTTAAACCCATTCACAAAGAAAGTAAATTACCAAAACTACAAGCCCTCCTCCCCCATCTAATTCCTCTTATCATTTCTTTCTTTTGCACCTCGTTTGTATAAAATACTCTTTAAGCTGTTCCTAAATGGTTTTACTTTTTAAATTCATATCATACTCAGATTTACTGCAATCATTTTTATAAGCTACCCAATTATTAATAAGAATCTCAGACAAACACTTTACATACATAAAAAGTAAACAGTCTGTCCTTAAGGATTAATTATAATCAGTCTTTGTTATGTGTCTCATTTTCTCTTGGTTCTTGTATGTAAAATCTATTAAGTTCAAGATTTTTTTAACAAATTCTTGAATGTCTGAGAGTTTATCAGATGTCCATTTTGTTCATTGAGCAGAATGCTTAACTTTGCAGGGTATATTTTTGGCCAGAGATCCAGTTCTTTGGCTCTTTGATATTTGTGTTCCTTTAGTAAATTAGTAAATCATTATTGATAAAAGAAAGGCCACTTAAAAGAGCTCTGATTCCCCTCCTCACCACCTATTCTGGAAGGAATGAGTAAAAAAAAAGTACACTAATGAAATGTTGTTCGAATAGTAAACTGGTCCAACCATTCTGGAGAACAATTTAGAGCTAGGCCCAAAGGGCTATAGAATTGTTCATACCTTTTGTCCAAACAACAGCACAACTAGGTCTGTACCCCAAGAGATTTCAAAGGAAAAGGAAAAATATCTATATGTATAAAATATTTGTAGCAACTCTTTTTGTTGTCTTTGTTTTTGTGTCTCATTTCATAATTTTCTTGCATCATTCATTCTCATTTCTCTTCCCAATTTTTCCTCCACTTCTCTTATCTGCTTCTTAAGGTCCTCTAAGGCCTGTAACCAGTTTGTATTTTCCTTTGAAAATTTTGGTGCAGGAGTTCTGACTTCACTGTCTTCCTCCTGCTCCATGCTTTGCTCCTTTTTGTCCCCAAAATAAGAGTCTTATGTTGGAATCTTCTGTCTTCTTTGTTTCCTTTGCCTGGTCATGTCGCTCGCCCTTCTGTCACTTGACCCCTGGGCTTTTTTCCACAGTAGGACTCTGCCACCAGAGAGGGGAGCTTTTGTCCCAAACACTGGTGTTTTCTTAGCTGCCAGAGGTATTAGATGGGTGCCCTCTCTGAGGTGTCCACATGGTCTGGCAAGCTGGACACACACCCCAGGATCTCCACCCTAGACTGCAACCTAGATCCAAGAAGGTTAAAGCAAGAGTGATTACCCCTCAGACTTGTGCTTGGACCCCCTGCACTCTTAAGGCCAGGAGCTGAAACGGCCCTGTGGTGCTGGCTGGCTGTTCTGGTGTCTCAGTGGCTTATCACCCTGGGGACAAATGCCATTCACTCCCACTTACTGTGCCCCAAAGTCCAGACTGCACTGACCTCTCACTTTGTCCTTCACATCTATGTGTTGATAAATCTGGAAATGGCCACTGCTTCTGCTGGATTCCCTTGGGCCAGTGGCTGGTCAAGCCCACCCTGGGGCTAAAGCCTTGGGGTGTGGCTGGGCTTGGCTCCCAGAGCACTGTGCTGGCCTATTCCTGCCAGCCTGCTGGGCTGTCCTCAGTGGGAGGTTAGCTTCTCTGTGTCATTTTGTGGGTTCTGCAGCTACAATTTTTTATTTAGAGTCCCCTTTTTACATGGATTGGGGAAGGTGGAAGCCAGAGCAGCAGGGAGGTCCTGCTTCTACTCTGCCGTCTTGACCCTCACCTCTTAATTTTATTTTTTTAGATATCATTCCTTCTCATTCAATTCACCCTGTAGACTCAGTCTATATATACATGTACACACATTTATACATACACACCTAAACCCACCTATATGTGTGTGTGTGTGTGTGTGTGTGTGTATATATATATATGTATACATAGGCATATATATTTATATATAATCCCTTCAACTGTCCTCATACTGAGAAAAGTCTCATGAGTTACAAATATCACCTTTCCATGTAGGAATGTAAATAGTTCAGCTTTAATAAGTACGTTATGGTTTCTCTTTCCTGTTCTCATGCTTGTCTTGTTTATTATATTTGAAAGTCTAATTTTCTGTTCAGTTCTGATTTTTTCATCAAGAATGCTTGAAATTCCTCTATTTCATTGAATGGTCATATTTTCCCCTGAAGTATCATTCTCAATTTTGCTGAGTATGTGATTTTTGGTTTAAATCCTATGTCCTTTGATCTCCAGAATATCGTATTTCAAGCCCTTCAATCCCTTAAGGTAGAAGCTGCTCAATCTTCGGTTATCCCAATAGTGTTTTCAGAATACACAAATTATTTCTTCTTGACTTCTTTTAATATTTTCCCCTTCACCTGGGAACTCAGACATGTGACTGTCGTATTCCTAGGAGTTTTCTTTGGGGATCTTTTTCAAGAAGCGATTGGTGAATTCTTTCAATTTCTATTTTGCCCACTTGTTCTAAAATAGCAGGGCAATTTTGTTTGATAATTTCTTGAAAGATGATGTCTAGGCTCTTTTTTTGACCATGGTTTTCAGGTTGTCCATTAATTTTTAAGTTATCTCTCCTGGATCTATTTTTTGAGATCAGTATTTTTTTTCTAATGAGATATTTCACATTGCCTTGTATTTTTATTTCATTCATTAGGTTTTTTTTTATAATATCTTGATTTCTCATAATCTCATTAGTTTCCATATGCTCCAATCTAATTTTGAAGGAATTATTTTTTTCAGTGAGATTTTGAAATTTATTTTCCATATGGCCAATTTGGTTTTTCAAGACAAACTTTTACTCATTGGCTTTTTGAACCTCTTTTGGCATTTGAGTTAGTCTAATTTAAGGTGCTATTTTCTTCAGTCAGGCTGTTGACTTGTTTTTTGCATTATTTTCTTGCATCATTCTCATTTCTTTACCCAGTTTTTCCTCCACTCTCTAACTTTATTTTCAATATCTTTCTTGAGCTCCTCCATGGTCTGCAACCAATTAATATTTTTCTTGGAGGCTTTTGATGCAGGAGTTTTGTCTTTGTTTTCTTCTGGTTTTATGTTTTCATTCTATTTGTCTCTGTAAGGGTAATGGGATTTAAAGATCTTCCATGGCCCTTGAATTTGCTTGTGTAGCAGGAAGGGGTGGGGAAAGAGGAAAAGAAAGTCAAGCTAGAGTGCTTGTGGTGACTGGTGGTGGTGGCGGCAGCAGCAGCGGGAGTGTGGCTGTGGTGGTGGTGCGAACTCCTTTTTTTTTTGAGCCAACCAGGATTTCTGCTAAGGACTTCTGCTGAGGTCTTCCAGAGATGGGAAGTGCAGGGGAACAGAGCTGCTGGGAGTATGTTTCATGGACACTGAGCATTTGCTGTGAGTGGAGAGAGGAGGATCTTTGCCTGAGGTAGCCTGTTCTGTTTTGAAGGCTTGAGGATGTGAGTGTTACTACATTAATTATGAGTGCCAGCTTCATAAGTATTGTGATGCATTTGACTTTCTGGTTTTGGGACTTAGTTTTCTGGTATTGGAATAAATGTTCTATCTTTATTTCCCATGTAGAGAGCCTGGTATATTTTGTGATTAATAACCATATCAGCATATTTACAGTCACTATAGGCATTGTAAATATTGCATTGTTGATACTTTTGGTGACAAGGGCAGGATCACAAAATGTCAAGCTTCTATTTGGAAGCAGGGGTGCTTTACAGGGAGAAATGGCCATCCCAGGATGGGAGGATTTTTCTTATTCCTCTTTAGCCAGAGAATGGACCAAAAGCACAGGGCCCTGTGAAAACTGGGAACCAAGGCTAAAAGAGAGAGAATCTGGAGATTTGGAAAGATATTTGCAAGGAATACCCATAGAACCAGGCAAAGAACTAGCAAGAATGTGCAGGAGAGTCTGGGTCCTGCTAACAAGTTATAGCTTTAAGTGTAAAAGTACGGACAAGCTGCTGGGGGAAAAAGTTCAGATGGCTAGGGAGTCAGCTAATTTGCCTAAAGATTCTTCTCTGCCATGGCATTCAGAAGAGCAAACTAAAGGGACTTAGGTCATCCAGGAACAAGCTACTGTTCATATAGCTAAAAGGAAGCAAAAAAAAAAACTAGCAGAAGGAATGTGTATGCAGCTTTTGTACAGGCTGGGCAGAGTGCCCCAACAGCTGCCTGGAGAATGTGTGTGAGGGAATGGAACAAGGTTAGATGAGAAATCTTCTAATGTAGGAGTTCTCCCCATATAAGAAGAAGACAGAAGAACCACCAGGGCCTAACAGAGTCCAGGGAGATAATTGAGGATTCTACTCAACAGGAGATTACTGATATATTGAGTAGATTCATCCAAAGAATGGGAGAGTCTTTAGTGTCTTGGATAGTAAGAATCTGATGAAGGCACTGGAGGAATAACACTGGACAGTGTGCATGGCTTAAAAATCATAAGTATCTGTTAGAATCCTTTTGTACACACTTAGGGATCACCATATTGGAGGAGGTATCAACAGAACTAGTCTGTTATCTTTAGCTGCAGAGGGATACAGAAAGCAATACCCTACTGACTCTATGTGGACTGGTGGATACAGACCCTGGTACTCACTTAGAGATTGTATGAGAAAGTTAAAGGAAGAAGTAATGAAAACTGCTCTCATGGTTGGAGATGAAAATGCATGTCATGATACCCTCCTGGGAGTTCCTCATAGAAATATCATAGTGAAGATGGCTCCTCCTGCTTATAAGCACCTACTTCTGACTCTATTAATTGGTGAAATAGGGCACCCACTTTTGGAGGTGCTGGATAAGATTTTATAATTAAGTGACCTAGGGGAATGGGGACAAGATAAATTTCCTCCAAAGAAAAGAGTAAACAGCCAGAGGATTCAAAGTCAAAATAGACCAACAAGAAGGGAACTGTTTTTTGCTCTATTGAGAGCAGGGGTGGATTTGAGAAGAATAGATAGTATTCCAACTGAAGAGCTGCACAAGATGTACCAAGAGAAGGTACTTAACATTAGAATGAATAGGGAAGCAGGACCCACCCCTGCAGGTACTCCTGAATCTGAACAATTGTATCCAAGTTTGCCCGACCTTCAGGAAGAATAGGAAATAGGCCAAGGCCCAGCCCAGATTAAAGAAAGATACAGAGGAGCTTGCAGACCCTATATTGGTTTAACAATATGTTGGAAGAATGGATCATCTACTGTAACTAGGGCATTGCTGGATACTGGGGATGAGTCCACACTTATCTATGGAAACCCTGATAAGTTTAAACATGTAACTCCTATAACCTTCAAAGGTCTAGGAGGGGCTCAAATATCAGCCAGACAGGTTAAAATAACAATGAAAATTGGACAGTTACCTAAGAAAGAATATACTGTGGTTGTTGTACCCATTCCTGAATACATCATTGGAATAGATGTATTGAGAGGCATGACTCTGAATTTACATGAAGGAAGATACCAATTTGCTGCTAGGAAGATAGGAATTAATACAGTTTTGGTAGGAAAAATTAAAATGGACCCAATCACTTTACCTGAACCTGCTGAAGTAATCACTTTAAAACAGTATAATGTGCCAGGTGGGCAAAATGAAATTACCACTACTATAAAGGAATATGTTGAAGCAGGAGTGTTAGTCCCTACAACCACACAATGGACTAATGCTGTCTGCCCAGTATGAAAATCAGATGGGATCTAGAGAATGACTGGATTATAGACAATTGAATGAGGTGACTCCTCCTTTTTATGCTGCTGTTCCAGATACCATCATCTTAATAGAAAGGATCCAGAAATATGATGGGACTTGGTATGCAGTTATTGACTTGGCAAATGCCTTCTTCACCATCCCAATAGACCCTAAACAATGGGACTTGTTTGCTTTCACTTGGATAGGGTAGACAATATTGTTTCACCCTCTTGCTACAAGGGTACCTGCATAGCCCCACTGTTTGTCACAGGATTATGGCTGGACAGTTGGATGAATTAAAGCTAAATGGTGTACAGCTTACCCACTACGTTGATGATATAATGATACAGGGAAAAGATGCAAAAGAAGGGGAGAGGAGTTTGACCCTTCTAATTCAGCATATGAAAAGTAAAAGGTGGGAAATTAACCCTGCAAAGTTTCAAGGACCAGCTCAAAATGTAAAATTTTGGGGTATACAATGGAACAAGGGACTACAAGAGATTCTTCTGCAAGCCTGACAAAAGATTCAGGATTTTCCCACTCCTACCAATAAGAAGGAGGCCCCAAAGTTCATAGGATTGTTTGGATACTGGAGGCATCACATTCCACATTAGGGACATATTTTGAAACCTTTATATACAGTCACTCAGGAAAAATATGAATTCAATTGGGAACTTGAGCAGAGTAAAGTTTTTGAAGAAGCCAAGGGTGCCATGCAATTGGCCATAGATTTGTGGCCCATGCAAAATGGTCCAATGGAATTACAAGTGACTGTACAAGATGATTATGCAAGCTGGAGCTTATGGCAAAAACAACAAAGCTTAAATGTACCCTTGGGAATTTGTTGTAGGAAACTCCCTTCATATGGAGTCTAGTATACACCTTTTGAAAAGCAGTTGTTAGCTTCATATTGGGCTTTCGTGGAGACTGAACAACTGACTCTGGGCCATGAAGTAATATTAAGATCTGGAATACTGATTATTATGTGGGTAATAAATACCCCAGCTTCTCACAGAATTGGACATGCCCAAGAGACTATATTCTTATATCTTCTATATCCTTATATATTCTATATCCCAAGAGGAAGTGGTATATTCAAAATAGAGTGAAAACAGGCAAAAGATTCATGTTCTACATGAATCTGTAGTAAACATGGAAATTGAGGGGAATGTAAAATAGAATTGGGGATATGATGGATTAACTGAAGAATATAAGATGCATGCATGGTTTACTGATGGGACAGTGAAATATTTGGGCCAAAAGACATTGGAAAGCAGTAGCCTGTAACTCATGTACTAGAAAGACTTTGGAAAGTACTGGGATAGGTTTAAGTAGTCAGTATGCTGATCTTATGGCAGTACATCAAGCCATCAAAATAGAACCAGGAGGACAGTGTCATATATTCACTGATTCATGGGCGGTAGCTAATGGTTTAGCTACATGGATGCCCATATGGAAAAATCAAAATTGGGAAATTCATGGCAAACAAGTCTGGGGCAAGGAATTATGGGAAGATATCTGGAACATGTCTTTGGTCACTGACTTGTCAGTTTTTCATGTAGATGCTCACATAACCCTCACCATGCCAGAACATGAGTACAATGCGCATGCTTGTCGACTGGCAAATATTGCTACTGAAAATATTGTCCCTACTTTGACAACTGATCATCCTGTATAGGAAAATGGGTCCCCCAAACAGCAGGACATTTGGGGGTCCAGGCCACACACCAGTGGGCACAAGATCGAGGTATTAGTATCTCTCATTCACTGTTAAAACAGATAGCAGAAGAATATCATATATGTCAATTGGAAAAGGAGAAACTCTTCCTCAGGTAGTAACTGGCAAGAGAGCAAGAGGAAAGGTCCCAGCCCAAATCTGGCAAATAGATTATGTTGGTCCATTACCACAAGATAAAGGATGCAGGTTTATATGTACTTGTGTTGACACCTATTCAGGTCTACTAGTGGCTTTTCCTTATAAGAATGCAACCCAGAAAAACACTTGTAAAACTCTAGATAAGTCTCATAAGTCTATATTATGGAACCCCAATGCAGATTCAAAGTGACAATGGGTCACATTTCAAAGGTAATGAAATGAAGAAGTATTGTATGCTAAACAATATGGAATGGATACATCATATTCCATATTATCAACAAGCATCTTGGTTAATTGAAAGAAGGAATGGATTATTGAAAAACAGTTAAGGAAGTTAAATTCCAATAATTCATATCAACATTGGAAGGATAATTTGTTCATGGCTTTAAGTAATTTGAATAATAGACCATTGGGAGGAAGTACACCTCTAGGCAGAATGATGTCCCCAAATCTGCAAATTAGAAAGGAATAAACACATTAAGATCCCAAATATTTCAGGCCAGATGTCCTAGCACTGAATCCAGGAACACCTGGTTCTGTGGGGAATGATTTACATTGTTTAGAAGACTTTTGGCTAAACAGAAAAGAAATGAGAATAATCCCCACTAGAATATGCATAAGATTCCTTAAAAATCACTTTGGAAATATTTTGCCCAAATCAGGATTAGCAGCTCAAGGAATACATATATTGGCTGGAGTAATAGATTCTAATTATCAAGGAGAAATTGTTGTTTCATTTCATAATTTAGTTGAAGGGCCCATACATATTCATAAAAATGATAGGAGAGTTGAAGTGATTGTCTTTCCTTGTAAAACAATACCACTTGTAAAAACTGACCCTCCTTCCAAAATAACTATCAGAGAAACTGAAGGATTTGCTTCTACTGATAGAATAAAATTAGGAGCTAACATATGGGTAAAATGGAAGCCAGATGATGATCCAAAGGCTGTGGAGATTATAGCACATGGGAAAGTTAACATTCTAACTATTGTTTATTCCAGAGAAGATGGTTACAAAATTGTACCCTTAACTCATATATTCTACCATGAGTGACACTACAATAGTGGGCTCATGGACTCCAGTAGCATAGCTGATCCTGTATCTAACTTTTTTCTGTTTATTATCTCTTTGCTTATTCTTGGCTTTTTGTCTCTTCATGTTGTTTGCTAGATTTGTTTCTGCAGTCTTGGTACACTCCACTGGTAGATGCCTGAATGCTCAAGCTGGATGTCACCTCCTGTCCACAACTGTGATGTGTCACCCCTGGACCAGGAATCAAGCACATTAAGAACTGACCTCTCTAATTAGACCCCTTGGGACAGGGACAGATCTACGTCCAATTTCAGCAGCAAGTAGCCAAGAAAAAGAGACCTTCACCGCTTACCCCAAGATTCTGGAGCCCCATTTGTTTGGGAAGGAATAATGGGGAGCTTGTGCTCAAGCCCCACCTTAAAATATTGTTTTCTGTGTATATTGTGTGCTATTTTTGTTATATTGTTGTTAAAGTCTGTTGACACCAGTTATTCCTAAAACTCATATTAACCTATGTAATGAAATATATTGATAATATATATATATATATATATATATTTTTTTTGCCAAGTTAGGGACATGAAAGATCTTGGACCCAAATGTAAGGGTTATGGGATTTAAATAACTTCCATACCTCTTGAATTTGCTGATGTAGCAGGAAGAGGTGGGGCAAAAGGAAGAGGAAGCCAAGCTATAGTGCATGTGGTGGTGGCAGCAGCATCAGCAGCAGCAGCTGCTGCTCCTTCTTTTTTTGAGCAAGCCAGGATTTGTTCTAAGGACTCCTGCTGAGGCCTGCCAGGGATGGGAACTTCAGGGTGCTAGAACTGCTGAGAGCACTCTACATGGACACTGAGCAGTTGCCGTTGGTGGGGAGAGGAGGATCTTTGCCTGAGGTAGCCTATGCTGTTTTGAAGGCTTGAGAATGTGGGTGTTTACTACATTAACTACATGTGCCAACTACATAACTACTGTGATGGCTTTGATTTTCTGGTTTTGGGACTCAGTTTTCTGGTATTTGAATTAATGTTCTAACATCATAACCCATGTAGAGATCCTGGTATATTTTGTGATTAATAACTATATCAGCACATTTATAGTTACTCTAGGCATTGTTTATACTGCATTGTTGATACAGTCTCCAAAAAGATTCTATAGTCTGATTGTGCTTCCTCTTTTTGCTCACCTCGCCAGTCAATTACTTGACTTTTGAATTATTTGCCATGGTAGAACTCTACTTCCAGAGTGGAGAGAGTTGTGTCCCATATTTCTGGGGTTACACAAAGCTATTGTCAGAGCTATGAGGAGGGCACCTTCTCTACAGCCACCACAAGCTCTGCCATGCTAGAGCTCCACAGTCCAGGACTGACACACACAACTGCAACCCAGTTCCAACTAGGTCAAAGCAAGAGCAATTACCCTCTGAATAGTTGCTTGGTCCCCCCATGATCTATAGGCCTATATCTTAGCAGGCAGCCACGCAGTAATAGATGTAGCCACCACCACTTCTGCCACCCAGGGGGTAAGGGGTCATACTGTACTTTCTCTTTGGTGTTTATCGGTTGAGAAGTCTGGAAAAAACCACAGATGCCAATGATTCAGTCTCCTAAAGTCTTCTCTGGTGGGTCTGTGCAATGGGTCTGTGCTGCCCTGGGTATGGGATGGTGTGCCTCATGCAGGACTTCTCTCCACTCCCTGGCTGATGCAATAGACCCTTAGTTTTGGCCTACCAGGCTGTCTTCAACTGGAAATTCATTTCTCTCTGTCACTTTGTGGGTTCTGTAGCTCTAAAATTTGTATAGAGTCATTTTTTACAGATTTGGAGGTGGTTGGAGCAGGAGTCCAAGCAAGTTCCTTCTTTTTACTCTACCACCTTGTGTCTGCACTCCCCCCAAATAATTATTCTTAATGGCCACGTTTTTAAAAGACAAAGGATTAGCATAATTGATCCTGTTTTGAGTGAAAGTATTTTTAAACTCAAAAAACTGTTCACTAAAATGAAACATATGAAGAATAGGGAATGATGCTTAAAATATCCAGGAAACAATTTCTTCAGTTTGGTTATTTGCATACCACATGCCTTGTTGATATATGTGCCCTTCACATGTGAATCTTGGACAAATTGGTTCCTGTCATGTGTCTCTTCACCATACACTCACTGGTCACTCACCCCCAAGTGGTGCTATTTTTATTTGTCCTCTGATCATTTATGTTTTCTTCTCTAACATCTTGAAAAGCACTTGAAGAGTACAATTCATTTATTAATGATGAAATTCCTACATAACACTTCATTTGTTATGTGTAATGACTAAATATCTGGCAAAAGTAAACATGCCAGTGTGGGCTCAATCTATATTTTTAGTGAATGCTAACCCATGAGACATCTTAACACCAGAGTGATTATTTACTTAGGCCATATATATGAGGGGGACCTTTAATACCAGAACTCTCCCCCTAATAAATACTGAATATCTTGGTTATAATAATTCACCAGGTGCAGTTAAGCATTTAACTTCTGGACCAGAAATGTTCCTCCTGAATTAAAAGTAATAAATATAGAGAGTGGCTAGGTGGCACACCTAGTGAATAGAGCACCAGCCCTGGAGTCAGCTGGACCTGAGTTCAAATCCAGCCTCAGACACTTAATACTTACTAGCTGTACGACCTTGAGCAAGTCATTTAATCCCAATTTCCCTGCCTCACCCCTCCAAAAAGCAAAAAATAAAATAAAAAAGAGTAATAAATATTATATTGTATGATCTAAGGAGATAGAGTCAAGGAAAACAAAAGTAAATATAAAAATATTTTTAAAAATTACCTGTATGAAAGAATGAGTCACAAATTCCAATATGTCTGTTTCAACATTAATTGAACAGCAAATCTTTGAAGGTAGTATCCTATTATTATTATTGAACAAAAATGGATTAGACAACGTCCTTGAACTTCTGGAACTTCTAATATAATAAGGATAAAAGAAATAAGATATATACATAGGCAGTGACAGTGATGAGCCATCATTCATTTAAATTAACAAAGTATCAACCATTAAAAAGCAAATACCCAAGGGAGAATTAAGACTGTTATCAGTCAATCATGACAAAATGTTAATTAGGTCGACAAGATTACTTTCCTTGTCAAACTTGTGAATAACTACTTTGTTAGGACACTTGAAAAAAACAACTTTGCAAAAGTATATTCTCAGATATATCTTTCTTTGGAGCTCTTTCTGCTCAAATGCCTGAAGCATACCTCCCTTAATCAAAGAGTAAAGGATACCAAAAGAAATAATTTGCTGGGAAGTCAGTTGCCAAAGCAGAATCACCAAGTCTCATGGGTAGAAAGGATCTCAGAGATGATGTAATTCAATCCACAATGATGTCCTAATTTCTATTTGGAAATCTGGTTATAACTAATTCCTTAAATTATACCTTTTGCCACACTTCCAATTTACCACCATACTCTATAGTCCTATTGTAGTGCCTCCCCAGTCAGATGGTGACATCAAAGAATTTAAAAAAAAACCACTTTGTAGTAGTCAACAAATGAAAGAAGGTAGATGCTTATCAACTGAAGGATTGTTACATTGTTATATGTTAATGTAAAAGAGTATTACTGTGAGGGCAGCTAGTAGGCATAATGAATACAGTACCAGTCCTTAAGTCAGAAAAAGCTGAGATAAAATCAGCCTCAGACACTTACTGTGTGACCCTGGGCAGGTCATTTAACCCAATCACATCCAAAAAAAAATAGACTATTACTGTGCAATAAAAATTATAGATATGAAGAATCAAAGAAGCTTTGGAAGACTTATGATGCAGAATCAAATCAGTATAATGAAGAATATAATATTTTAAATTACTACATCAATATAAATGGGAAGAACAATAACAAAAGAGAGAACTGAATTCTGTGAAAATATGATCAACGAGAGAGGAGATATAAATATGTACTTCCCTGACTTCTTTGCAGAAATGTAGGACTGTTAATTCTAGGTCACTTCTATTTTGTGTTTCTTTTTTATGTGCTCCTTAAAATAAGCTGGGAAAGTCAGAGTCATTCTGATTTGTTCTAATACAAATTCATGTTATGTAATCCCAACTGAATCCTTGGTATAGCAAATAAATTCTTTTTCTACAACTATTTAGTTTCTTCTCAATTTCATGCCTCTCATTGCATGTTCCAATATTCCCTCTTTCCCTCAACATCCTATCTCCTCCCTTGCGTTTATAACTGAAGAACTTACCTTATACTTCATAAAAAAATAGATTATGGTCACCACAAGCTCCTTCTCCAACTTTTCTAAACTTTCTCACAAAGTAGTTGTCTCCCCTATTTTCTCCTCCTTTCTCCCAATCTCTAAAGATTATTTTTCCCATTAAGGTCAATATATCTTTTGATATTGTTGATACAAACCCTTCATATTTTCTCCAGAAGATGGTCCTCACAAGCATGACCTCAATTATTCTTATCTTTCATTTTTCCTAATCTCCTGACACATTCCCCCCTGCCAACCCACTTACACAAGTTTACATCAGCTACAGCTAAAAACAAATCCAAAACAAAACCAAATGCTTCACGGGATACAACCACCCCTTCAAACAACTATTCTGTCTTTCCTTTCTTTCACTGTCAGATTCCTAGGGTAAAAAAAGCTATTTACCCTCATTATTTTCACTTTCTTTCCTGACATTTACTTCTCATCCCTTTGTAGACTGACTTCACTAAACTGATTCAGGTTTTTCTAAAATGACTCATCATCTTTTAATTTCTAAATCTCATGGTATTTTCTTAGTCCTCCCATTTCACAACTCCACTGATGCTTCTGACAGTACTGACCACCTTCTCCTTTGGCATACTAGAGAGGTTTCCAGGGCACTACTCTCTCTCTATTTTCTGTCCCTTGACTTTCTACTTCTCTTAGCTGTCTAACTATTCCTTCACAGTATCGTTTCAGAGATACTTTTCCATGAAATGGTCTCAAACTATGAATGTTTTCTAATGCCCTCTCCTCTTTTCTTTATATATATATATATATTTGATGATCTAATTAGCTTACATCATCCCTATACTGATGACCTGGTTCTATATATCTCACCTTTTTTTTTTCTCTTCTGAACCCTAGTATTGCACAATTAAGCTGAATATAAGACATTTCTCTGTGCTATTTCTTGATTTCGACCTTTATCTTAAAGTTGGGCACTGCTCCTTGTGTAGTGTGGGGAAAGGAGCAATAACATCTCAAATTTCAGACTTTTTCACACTGTTATTGTCAGAGCTACTTCTGGTGAGGTTGAATTTTTCAGCTTTTCCAAGATGGCATCATTCGACAAAAGCTGTGATCATTGGGCGGAGTCAAGATGGTGGAGTAGAAACAAGACTTCAGGGGGCTCTCACTTCCATGTCTTCCAATTCATGTAAAACGTGACTCTTAACAAACTGTGGAGCTACAGAACCCACAAAATGACACAGAGAAGCTAAGGACACTGAGTACAGCCCATAGGCCAGCAGGAAGAGTCCAGCACAGCACACTGGAAGCCAAGCAAAGCCCCATGTGAGCCAAAGTTTTAGCCTCAGGGTGGCTGGCCACAACCAGCAGCTGGCTGGAGGGATTTCAGATCACCAGAAGCTGTGGCAGTTTCCAGAATTATCAAACCATATATGCTAAGGACAAAGTGAGAAGTCTGTGAAGTGTTGACTTTGGGACCTGGGAATTCGAGAGTGTGGTCGGCCTTTGCCCCCAGAATGAGAAGCAGCTGAAGTGCAGTGGCCGAGCAGCCACAGACACATGGCAGCTTCAGTTCATGGCCTGAAGATTGTAAGGGGACCAAGCAACCAGTCTGAGGGGTAATTGCTCTTGCTTTAATCTGCTTGGATCTGGATCACTGTCTGGGGTAGATATCATGGAGTTTGTGATCAGTTAGTCATACCATGGGAAGGCTTCAGACAAGACACACACTAATAGTTCCAGAAGCTGAGAAAATCCCAGAAAGTGGGACAATGCTCCCCCATCTGGTAGCAGAGTTCTACTGTGGCAAAAAGCTCAACAGTCAAGTAATTGAGCGGAAACATGAGCAAATGAGGGAACCAAGGCAAGCACAATAATCTGATTTTGGACTCCTTTTTCGGGGACAAAAAGGATCAAAGCATGGAACAGGAGGAAGAAAAATAAGTAACTCCTGCACCAGAAGCTTCCATCAAAAGAATAACTTTCTTACAGGCCATAGAGTAGCATAAGAAGGATTTTGAAAACCAAATAAGAGAAGTGGAGTAAGAATTGGGAATAGAAATGTGAATGATGTAAGAAAATCATGAAAAGAGAGTCAACAACCTGACTGAAGAAAATAACACCTTAAAAATAGACTAACTCAAATGGCAAAAAAGGCTCAAAAAGGCAATGAGGAGAAGAATTCCTTAAAAAGCTGAATTTTCCAGACAGAAAAAGAATCTCAAAAGCTCACTGAAGAGAACCATTCCTTCATAATGAGATTGGAGTACATATTAACCTGGAGACTATGGGAAATCCAGATACTATTAAACAGATCCAAACAAAGGAATAAATAGAAGGCAATGTGAAATTTCTTATTTGAAAAACCACTGACTTGGAAAATAGATCCAGGAGAGATAATTTTAAAATTATTGGACTACCTGAAAGCCATGATCAAAAAAAGAATCTAGAAATCATACTCCAAGAAATTCTCAAGGAAAATTGCCCTGATGTTTTAGAACCAGAGGGCAAAATAGAGGTTGAAAGAATCCACTGACCACCTCCTGAAAAAGATCCCCAAAAGAAAACTCCTAGGAATATGATAGCCAGGTTCTGGAGTTTCCAGATCAAGGAGAAAATATTACAAGCAGCCAGGAAGAAACAATTTGAATACTGTGGAAACACAATCAGGATAACAGATGATCTAGCAGCTTCTTCACTGAGGGATCGAAGGGCTTGGAATATGATATTCCAGAGGTCAAACTGGAATTAAAACCAAGGATCACCTACCCAGCAAAACTGAGTATCATGTTTCAGGGGGGGAAATATGGTCATTCAGTGGAATAGAGGACTTTCAAGCATTCTTTTTTTTTTTTTTGCTTTTTGGAGGGCAATTGGGTTTAAGTAACTTGCCCAAGTTCACACAGCTAGGTTTTTTTTTGTTTGTGTGTGTTAAGTGTCTGAGGTCAGTTCCAAACTCAAGTCCTCCTGACTCCAGGGCCAGCGCTCTACTCACTGTGCCACCTAGCCGCCCCTACTTTCAAGCATTCTTGATGAAAAAACCAGAGTTGAATATAAAATTTGACATTCAGATAAAAAATCAAGAGAAGCCTAAGAAGGTAAACAGGGAAAAGAAATCATAAGGAACTTATCAAAGTTGAACTACTTATATTAATATATGGAAAAATGATAATTATATCTTATGAAATATTTTTCAGTATGAGAATAGTTGAAGGGAATAGAAATTATATATATATATATATGTATGTATGTATGTATACATACATATATATGTCTATACAGGATGGTATATGGGTGTATGAATATATATGTGAGTATGTGTATATATGTGTACAGATATACATAGACAGAGGGTACAGGACCAGTTGCATAGGAAGGGAGGGTACTTAAAAGGTGAAATAAAGAGATGATAGAGGAATATAATGAGAGGAGATCAGGAGAGATAGAATGGGGTAAATTATCTCATATAAAATAAGCAAGGGAAAACTGTTACAGTGAAGGGGAAGAACAGGAAGGCAAAAGTGGATGAGACAACCTTACTCTCAATGAATTTGGCTTAGGGAGGGAATTACATACATAGTAAATAGGGTATCTCACACTACAGGAGAGTAAGGGGAGAAGGGAATAAAAGGGGGGATGATGGAGGGGAGGGTGGGCTAGGGGTGAGAGAAGTTTAAAGCACCTACTTTTGAAAAGGGACAGGATCAAAGTAGGGAATAGAACAAGTGGGGTTGAGATAGGATGGAGGGAAATATAGTTAGTCTTTCACAATATATCCACTATGAAAATGTTTTGCATGCCTACACGTACAACATATATTGAATTGCTAATCTTCCCAGTAAGTGTGGGTGACAAGGGAGGTAGGGAAAGATTCTGGAATTTAAAGGTTTAAAATCAAATTTTTTAAAATGTATTATTATTATTATTTTTCATGTAACTGGGAAATAAGATATACAGACACTGGGCCATAGAGATCTACCATGCCCTTCTGGAAAGACAGAGGGTGGATGGGGGAAGATATGGGAAATGGCAGATTGGGGGAGGGGATATTTAGTAGGATCACTGTTTTGTTGTGGTGGATAGGGGACAAATGTGCAGAAAATTTGTAACTCAAAATCTTGTGGAAATGAATAAAATTTAAAAAAATTAACTAAAACAAAATGTGTGATCAGTGTTCTCCTGTTTTGTACTCTGGTCCTTATACTCAACACCATCCTGGTCTTTTCAGATTCAATCTGAAAACTGTTCCTCAGGGCCCCATCTCATTCAGAACTAGAATTTATGCTGCTCCTCAGCATCTCTTATACTGTTCTTGAACTATGACCCAAAAGCAGGCATAGGCAATGGAGTTGCTAAACAGCATCTAGTACTAGATCCATTAGTCACACAAGGTTTTTCTGTAATTTCTTTCTGACCAGGTGCCAGGTCCCCTTACCTTCTACATTTTGAATGTTCCTGAAGCTGCTGATGCTGCTTAAGTTACCACTACCTAGTTCACCACTAGTGTTTCATTCATGTAGTCTCTGGGCCAGTCTCTACCAAATATAGAGGAGGTCTTTAATGACCTCCTAAGTTGTCTTGGGATGTAATAATGTCTTGCCCTGATGTTTTTTTTTGGCTTGCTACTCCAGAATGCAATTTGAATCATCATTTTAAAGCTGTTTGGAGAGAAATGTTAGGAAAGTTTGGCCTAATGCTTCCTCTACAGCACCCTATTGCTTTTGTCCCCAGAAGTAAAAAATGTTTGATTGATTATAATTATGGGACACTTAATTAAGCAAATTTGGTTTACTTGCACATTAGTTTTATTGACTTATTTTGTTGTTGTTTTAATTGTGATGGTTATAGTTATTGTGCTTCTGATTTTCATCTTTCTTTTCTACTCCTTATTATAAGGTAGGGCTCTGTATGGGGCAAGGACTGGGTCATGTTGAGAAATCTACATTATTTTTTAAAAAGACTTTTAAAATTTAATAAACACAAAAGGTAAAATTGTGTTTCTCTCATTCACCACATTTGGAAATTAAGATATCAGTTTCAGATGTTCTATATGAAGACATTGAACTGTCTGACCTGTGAAAGTAAGGTTGGGAATAGTGGCTGAACCTATGCAAACAGAAAGCAATGCTGGAGGTGAGTGTTTTAATGGCTCCATGGTATGGGTTTTAAAGTTCTCAAAAAGAGTCATGTTTAAAAAAAACATGGAGTAGAAAGTGAAATGTAACAATAAAAGTGACCAAGAAAGCATCTTAAATTCTTATTCCATATACCTAGATTCCTATGACTACAAATTTTAAGAAAATGATCTAAGTACATAGTAATCATATTCTTGATAAAAATACATGAATGTACAAGTGAACTATCACAAACCACACATTCATAAACACAAAAGTGACTTAGATCTGTAATGAAAATACTATATCACTATGTTTTCTTGTTTATTACCTATCTCCCCCAAAAAAATTTCACAAAGTGTCATGCAATTCAACATTAAAGGTTCTCTTCAAATAAAGTATTTCTATGTATTTTGTTAAGACCATGCATAATAACTTGCTAATAAGACCTACAGATATATCTATCCAATGACTTTCTGACACTTATATCAAGGGAGTAACAAAATAGAGACACTCATATATGTTAAAGATTTTCTCCATTGTTATTCTGAATGTTCTGAAAAATAGCCTATGAAAACAAGAATCTCCTATAGAAGATGAGATTGTCCTGACGTTTCTTTTTATGGGTGACATTATTTTGATTGTACCAAGTACTGAAACACTTCAGCAACTACTCAGAGACCCATTGCCACTCAAAAGAAATTGCACAAAATTCATCAAAAGAAAATCCAAGAGGATGAAAATTTCATATTACCCAGACATGTTGCTGGATAAGCAACACACTAAGTTCTTTAATTACTGAATATATCTTGGAAAAGCTCTGCAGATGGACACTAAGCCCAAATTCTTTTTTATATAGGAGGGCCTTCAGTTAGCCCTTTTCCAGCTGCTTTCTTTTATAAACTTATCTTTTTGACATTGTTATAAACTCAGTGATATGATATGGCTGTGATTCAAGGAATAATCTTATTTCAGAAAAATTGCACTTTTGCAGAGGGAAACTGAGGTGTAAATAGTGGGTGCAAATAGACTGTACCATGGTGTAATCAACAGCTTGCATGTGTGGAATAATATGTGTATACATGTATATGCATATGTGTGCATGCATGTATATAATATCTAGAGGCATGATCCCAAGGTTTTCCAGAGATCTTCCATTAGCTGTTTTTTGGAATAACATGGATTAATTAAAATAATCTATGTGACATACTTTGTAAACCTTTTTTTCTCTTTATTTTTTGCGACATTTTCAGTTCTATACTGTCTTCCTATCTCCCCATTCCACAATGGAGAAAGTTATCATATGACATAAATTCATAAATATGTGTAAAACCATACTATGCATAGTTCTATTTATCAGTTTTCTCTCTGGAAGTGTATGGCATCTCCTTTCATAGAATAACTCACAATAACTTAATTGTTCTCAATTATTCTTCAAACAATATTGCTATTACTGTATAAAATATTCTCTTGGTTACACTCATTTCATTCTTCTTTATTTCATGCAAGTCTTTTTCTAAACTCAACCAGATCATCATGTGTTATAGCACAACAATTTTCCACTACAATCATATACCACAACTTGTTTAGCCATTCCCTAATTGATAGGCACCCCCTCAATTTATTGTTCTTTGCCGCCACAAAGAAAGTTGCTATAAATATTATAGAACATACAGGTTCTTTTTCCCCTGATCAGATTGGGAAACAAACCTAATGGTGGAATTACTAGGTCAAAGGATATACAGAGTTTTATAATCCTTTGGGAATAATTTCAGATTGCTCTCCAAAATGGTTGTATGGTTCACAGCTCCACCAACAGTGCATTAGTATCCCAAATTTTCCACATCCCTTGCAATATTTGTCATTTTCCTCTTCTATTATTATCATTTTAACCAATCTGATAGATGTGAGATGGTATCCCAAACTTCTTTTAATTTGCATTTCTCTAATCAATAATGATTTAGCGAATTTTTTCATATGACTATATATAGTTTTTATTGCTCCATTCTTTTACCATTTATCAATTGGGAAATGATTCTTATTCTTTTAAATTTGACAAAATTCTCTATATATTTGAGACATGAGATCCTTATCTGAGAAAGTGTCCATAAGTTTTTTTTTTTCCAACTTTCTACTTTCCTTGCTTGGTGAGATGCTGGTGAGATGGTTGCAAATCGCTCTTGGCGTGGGTGAGTCCACTGGCTGGGACTCCTTCTCTCTCTGCTGTAGTTTGCTCTCTCTTCTGAGCTGCTGCAGCCCCCACATACTCTGTGCTCCCCCTGCCAGGAACCACTTGAGCACTTTCCTGGGCTGGATTTTGCCATGCTCTGTCTCCCAGTGGATTCTGACACTCCAAAATCCATTCAAATTCACTTTTTAAAGTTTAGTGATGGGATTCATGGAGGAACTTAGAAAAAAATACTGCTTCCATTCTGCCATCTTGGCTCCACCCCAACACTTTGTAAACCTTAAAATGCTACATAAATACTAGTTTTTATAAGAATAAAAGTGGATGAGAATGTAAAGATGGAGTAATTTGCACTGGTGGATGCATTGCCCTCAATGATTTGATCCAATAAAGAAATCAAAGGCCTCCTTTATGCTCTGCATGTACAAATAAGTCCTTTCTTTTATTGAATGCCCTTACTCACTCCAAACTATCCAACTTCCCAGCTACTCTCCAATAGAATGGGAATCAAGATTCCCAGTTATGTACCATGATTTAGGTTAAAGATAGTTAAGCAGAAGGTTATGTTACAGCTTTCATCATCATGAGTTCAATACTGCAATAGTGTGTGTATATCTGTGACTGTGTCTGTATCTGTGTCTCTTACTCTGTCTGTGTGTATGTATGTCTGTGTACTAGCAATCAGGTCCAAAAACCTGACCAAGACAAGAAAAACATTAACAGGATTAATTTAATCCCCACATACTGGGATTAAAATAGGGTAAAAGTTTCAAAGCAAATATTTCTTTAGTCTCTCTCATAAGAGGTATCACAGCTTAGTAGACAATACATAGGACCTAGAATCATAAAGTCATGGGTTCAGATCTTTTCTTAGACACTACCTATGTAACTTTGGCAAGTCACTTAAGAACTTTGTCTTGATTTCCTTATCAAGAACACAATGATGTGGGAATCAGTTAACTGAGTTAGCTTCAGGTTCTGAATACATAGTCCTGTGAAAAATGTTCATTCAATGCTATCATAAGATCAGCAATTTACAGCTTAAAAGGAGTTTGAGTGTCACCCAGTCCAACTCTTCATTCTGAAACTGTGACTCAAAGGAATGATCTATTTTATCACCAAATATTAACCTAGTTCTAAGACCAATATCATATGAAAGACAAAAGCTCTTTGGAGAGCTCAAAAATCTTTAATCCTGCCAGTAATGTTGCTTTACTCTTTAGCTAAGTGAAAGCTTGTGTGTCAATTAATTTCCTCACAGTCAGTGCTTGTATTCTTCTGATCTCACCAAATTTAAGGTATTACTGATACTAAAAAGTAGAACTTTTGTGTCCCCTATGTTCTATAAAGAGGGATTTTTTTTTCATTCCCGTTTACAGTCCCCATCAATAAAAAAAAAATCCTGATATGGGACTCTGTTAAAGCTATAATAAAAATTGTTTATTATAACCTCAAAAATTAGAGTTATGGTAGAAAATAGTACTATGATTGGGGAAAAAATAACAGAGTCATTAATGAAAGGCACAAAAAAGCAAAGTACTGATTTATAAAAATAAGCTTGGCACCAAAATTAATGTCACCTAGAAGGCAATAGAAATTTTATTTGTCTGTTTGTTAAACAAGTGGAATAGCTGTAGTGCTTCTTTGCAAAATTGATAACGTCAATGTCCTCCAACAGCAAAGTGAATTTCTGAACCATACCCCATTTGAAATGACGGGGAAAAAAGTGCAGTTTCCTTCAGTAATTAAATCAACTTATTGGGTGCCTTAACCCCTTCTCCCTAAAAAAAAAAAAAAAAGAGCCATGGAACAGTAATTCAAAATGTGGAATTAAATGAACAGTGGAGTGAAGGTAATGCATAATACACAAGAAACAAATTGGCTATACATAAAAGAAGAATCAAAATCAATTAAAATGAACCTTCAGATTTAATTTGAAAAGTTAATTGAAAATGAGAACAAAGTAAGAAAATTTTTTCTGTCTTTCAATATTCTAATTTACTTTTAAGTCTATTTATTAATTTCCTAGTTATGTCCTCATTTCCGTGAATGATAGTACTAATCATGAGAAATCAAACCACAATGAAAGCATAGAAGTCAAAAGATCTGTATAATTGAATCAATCATGAAAACAATGCAAAGTTTCAAAGTAGTCATGATTTGGTTAAAGAGTTCTTTTTGGAAAAAAATTTCTAAAACAGAAGTTGTTCAACATATGACCACTATCACAGTGTATGTGTATATGTATGTATATATATATGTGTGTGTGTGTGTGTGTGTGTGTATGTATACATATACCCATATATATGTACATATATACATGCATGGTTATACATATGTGCATATGTATTTATACACACATATGTATGATACATATGTATATATTAAATATATGTGTGTAGATAGAAAGGTAAGTGTCCTTTGTCCTTTTTCTTAAAAAAAAATAAGGTAACACCTAAGAGGATTCCTCCAACATATCAAATCCATGTAGCTGAAGTAAATATTTCCTTCTTTTGAATTTTTAATGAACTTCTCCTGTGGAATTCTCTATCTTGACTTGGGTTCAGGTGATAACATACTGAGAAAAACTAAGGAAGACCTAAAGCTAGAATTCTGCACTATTTTGACAATTAATCACAGGTTGTAAAGACTGAATACACAAGCAACAAGCACAACATGAGTCCAAAAATGGTTCTAGAAACAGGAAATTATCCAATATGAAAGTACAGGCATGGTACACAATATGATGAAAATTAAGTTAAATATTCTAGCATTTTTACAGTAGAGAAAAAAGAAAGAGGAACAATAATGCAGCCACTTCTCCCAATGATATGGAGTGATTGGTAAGGGAGGGACTGAGTATGAAGTGAAACTTGAAAGAGAAAATTTGGGGACCCAGAGAGTGGGAGACTATTCCATCAGTGTCAGAACAAAACCAGTAGCAAGAAAATGAATTCTGAAACTTATTGGAGGGTGAGCTTCCCTTTGCTTCCTGGAAAAATTCTAAAGTGACTTATTTAAAATAAGGTTAGTGTTACTTTAAAATCATTGATAACCAGCTTGGCTTCATGAAGAATAAGTAATAGCAGTCTAACATGATGTCCTTTTAAAAAATTGTCAGAGACAGCATGACAGCACAGATAGAGCTCGGGCTTGCCATAGAATTAGAGGAGTTCCAAATCTTGTCTCTGATATAACCACAATATAATTCTTGGAAAGTCACTAAACTTATCAGAGCCCGACTCAAGTTCAGTCAGTCGGTCAGATATTATTTATTGAAAACCTACTATATGTACTGTTTGGGCCCTGATGGCTCAGAGTAAATGTAAATAGCATTTGTTTCTCTTCTGGTAAGAAACCCTGAAGGTCTTCCCCCCACCCAGACTGATTTTTTTAAACTAGGTCAATGTATCAACAATGCAATATTCACAATGCTTACAGTAACTATAAATATACCGATACGGTTATTAATCACAAAATATACCAAGCTCTCTACATGGAGGATAAAGCTAGAATACCAGAAAACTGAATCCCAAAATCGAAAGTCAAAGCCATCACAGTAGTTATGAAGTTGGCATATGTAGTTAATGTAGTAAACACCCACATTCTCAAGGCTTCAAAACAGAACCGGCTACCTCAGGCAAAGCTCCTTCTCTCCCCACTCACTGCAACTGCTCAGCATCTAGGAAGCATGTTCCTAGCTGCTCTGGCCCCCCACAGTTCCCATCCCTGGCAGTCCTTAACAGGAACCCTCAGCAGAAATTCTGGATGGCTCAAAAAAAGGGGTTCACACCACCTCCATCTCGGCTGCAGCTGCTGCTGTTGCTGGCCGCTGCTGCTGCTACTGGCCGCTGCTGCTGCTGCCACCTCCTCCAATCACCACACACACTCTAGCTTGGCTTCCTTCTTGCCCCACCTCTTCCAATTCCAAAATAACTATCAGAGGAACTGATGAATTAGGTTCTACTGATAGAATAAAATTGGTATTGTTTTACAAGGAAAAATAATCACTTGAACTCTCCTGTCATTTTTATGATAGATGAGCTATCCCATATTTATATTTATATAATAGATGAGATGATTTTTATCTGGAATATGTATGGGCCCTTCACCTAAATTATGGAATATCACAACAATTTCTCCTTGATAATTAGAATCTATTACTCCAGCCAATATATGTATTCCTTGAGCTGCTAATACTGATTGGGGCAAAATCTGTCCAAAGTGTTTTTTTGGGGGGAGGGGGGAGGGATTCTTATGCATATTCCAGTGGAAATTTTCCTTATTTCTTTTCTGACCAACCAAAAGTCCTCAAAACAATGTAAATTATACCCCACTGAACCAGGATGTTGTCTGGGGGTGGGGGAGGGAAATGATTCAAAATTCACTTTTCATATCCAGTCTTTTACCAAGGCCTGTAAATCTTACTGTTGTAACATAGCTTACATATACCACTTTCTCTCCTCTGACACTACCAGCAACCTAGTGCAGGCTGGTCTGCCTGTCTCAAGTCTCTCCTCACTCTGGAGACTCCTCCAGTAGTCTGGCAAAGTCATCTTCCTAAACCACAGGTCTGACTAAGTAATCCTTTTCTACTTCCTTATCCCTCCTCCCTACTAGCTACTCTTGACTAACTTAATTAATTCCAGTGGTCTCCTGTCACCTTTTAGCTCAAATATAACATCATCTGATGTTAAAATCTTTTCAGAATCCAGTACCAGTTCCCATAACACATACACACAAACACACGCACACACACACACACACACACACAAACACACACACACACACCTTTTCAATCTTTTTACACCTTTTATTCAACCATGTACTGTATGAGCCAGTGACGATCGTCCCCCTGCTGTTTCTCAAAAAAATACAGGTGACACTATCTCCTGACTCTGGGCATTTTCATTGACTGTCCTCCATGGATGGAACACTTTTCCTCCTCATCTTTGCCCTCTGGCTTTTCTGCTTTCAAGTGACAGCTAAAGGTTTTGTCTTCAGGAATCTTTTCCTATCCTCCTTAATTCTAATGCTTTCCCTCTGTTAAGTATTTACAATATATCTTGTATATAGTTTGTGCATAGCTATTTGCATGTCATCTCCCCTATTAGAATGTGAGCTCCTCAAAGGCAAGAACTGTCTTTTACCTTTCTTCATATTCCCAGCACTTATCACAGTGCCTGCCACATAGTAAGTGCTTAATAAATATTTATTGGCTGAGTGGTTGAGTTGAACTGATATTGCTTCTGAGTCTGATATTCTGGAATTCTATGAACTATTAAAATATGGTTCTTTGTAATTCCACTGTATTCAGCCAGGACTTGTCTCAAAGTGTTAGGCAGGAAAAGAATTACACACTCATTCTAACAATTCATAATATGTAGTTTGAATTGCTATTTTATCATTTAAGGTGTGTGTGATGGTGTGGGGTGTGTGTATGTGTGTGTGAGTGAAATAAAATACTAATTTCCTTGTGGATAAAGAGCTTATAATAAATTTATTTCTTTTTATCCTTCCAATAGCACCTGTGGACATCCCCTATACTAATGAATAGTGTCAGCTGTATTTCCATATGTAGAAAGAGGAATGAAGATATGGAGTAGGTAAGCACACCAAACTCATTGACTTCTGATTTTTTTAAATCATGCCATGCACATACTTGCTAAAATGAAATAAATAATTGATTGATTATCAATGAGTTAGAGACCCAGACCATGAGTTGTAAATTGAAGGAGCGAAATTAAGACAAAGTGAAATAACACTTTGCTCCCAAACAACTGAAGAATGGATAATATTTTACCCATCTCATTATCTTCTTTTTCCTCTCTTAATCTATACATTGGCTCCTGGGAAGGTGGTAATGGGCAGGGTCAGTATATTTATTCTGTGTATATTTACATAGGTATCTGTCAATCCACCCCCCCCCCCATTCTAAAGTAAGCTTCTTGTAAGTAGAGATTATTTCACTCTTTTTATTTATATAACCAGAACATAGCACAGTTGTTGCAATGTACTAGGGACTTAATTAATAGATCTGTTGATTGATTCATGGTAATTTCAAGGGAAAGTAGAAGCAAGGAAATAACAGGAGGAATGATTTCTCGGGTAATTGTAACACCTTCCCCAAAATGTGCCTATTTATTATCCATTGATGAACCAGTTTCATAGAATAACATCCTTAGCACTGGCTCTATTAGTACAATATATGTGGGGGAGGGGAGAAAAAGAAAATACTTGGTTCATGTGAATCTATTGTATATTTCTTTAACATTTACGAGCAATTCAACAAAGCTAGAAATTTTGAAGGACACTAAATGATAACAATAATAAAGATGATAACAATAATAATCCCCAAACCCTACTAATTTTCTACACCAGAAGAAGAGGAATATAAATGAGTAATGGAATACCACTGAGGGTGATGTCCGATAGGGTACTATGTGTTCTGTTACTCCTATGATGACTGTGAAGTCCTTGCAGAAATCTAAAGTACTAATCGATAGGAATCTGGAGATATAATTAAAGCAAAGAAAAGGGAAGAATAATTTATATAATGCCTACTGCATCTTAGGTACTATGCTAAGTGTTTTATAAATATCTCATTTGAGATTCACAAGAACAAGGGAGGTGTTATTATTACCCCCATTTTACAATTTAGTTAATCGAGGAAAATAGTCATGAAGTAATTTGCTGAGTTGCACTGCTAGTAAGTATCTGCAATGGGAATCTGAAGATTGTCCTTGCACCTTGGCCCCTTGGCTCCTTGATAGGCTTAAGTGAATCTGAGAAACTTACCTGATTTGAAAATATGCTCTGCCCCCTAATAGGCTGAATGTGGTCACAGGTAGCCTGTGGCAGGAAGTTTGTTTTTCTGGAATGCCCACACCTTGTTACTTTGTGATTGGGCAGTGAGTGGGTCAAGAGCGTTGTGACATACTCTCATCCAAGAGAAGGCTATATACACCCTGATGTGAGGTTTTGCTTTTCAGTTCACTTTGGGAAGAGTTGTGAGATTTGGGCAGATGAGACTCTGGGCAGCCATTGAGCCCTCCTGGCTTTGAAAACCTAGATGTTGGTACCTCCCTCTCTGGTAGCTAACTAGGTATGGATGTAATGGTCAGACAGCTGGAAGTCCTGTCTGCTGAATTATGTTATTTCCTGTTGTATCTTCTGTTTGGATTCTCTGACATTCAAGGTGCTGACTTTTCCCCCTGAACTAGGTAAATTATATGTGTTTGATTGATTAAAGTAAGATCGTTAGCCCATTTTGAGTTGCTTTCCTTTAGAAAAGCAGATCTAAGAACCTGTGCTAGCAGCTTTCCTGAGTATGCTAGGCTGCTTTCTGCTACAGTATCTCAGGCTGAATTTGATCTTAGGTCTTCTTGCCCATATCACCATGATGGAGCAGCTTAGCTTTAGAGGCTGGCCATGCAGAAAACTGTAGTGTCCATATATTTTTAATGAGGACATCAGAGTAAATGCTGTTCTTTCTTGTTTCTCTACCACAAGAAGGCAAAATGCATTGGAATAATACCCTACATGTTGGCACTACCACCATCACTACTGCCATGATTCTGATAACAGCAACTACTAAGACTGCAAAAATAGCTACTACAAGTAATACTACTAGTAGTAGTATTAGTATTACTAGTGGTAGTATTAGTACTACTACTAAACTTTGATGATGACAATGTCAATAAAAATCCAGAAAAAGAATTAATCTATATAAACTAGTTTAGGAAAAGAAGGTTTCATGGAGAAAGTGAAACTTAAAAGCACAGTAATAATTTTATTAGGAAAGGGGAAGAAGAACGGATATGGATAATTGAATTAGTTTTCATTTTATCAAATGTGCAGCTTAATACGATGAAATTCTACATAGTACATCTTTAAAATGTCATTGGAAATAATTATATTTCTTTTGTCTTGTTTTATTTTGGTTTTCATTCTGTATGCAAATTGAATTTCTTTATGTTTGTGTATGTATTACAATAGACTACTCTCTATTATACAAGAAAAAATAATAGATAGGGTACATATGCTTGAAATGAATAAGGCCAACAACTACTTGAATACATTATTTTCAGTGGCAAAAGTATCAACTTGAATTAAGTAATTCCTGGATTCAAAAGCATCATTCAGGTTGATCAGAAATCAGTTTTAGTATAGAATAGTACACATTTGACCATCTTGATTCAAAGGAATTTTTTTTCAGAAAACTGCTGTTCCTTGACAATTTTAAGTTTTTTCTATTAGTCTCTAAGGTGCCATTTGGATGTGGCCAATCTCATTCAAAGGTTTTGTTCCCTGACTGCATAAAAATAAAACTTGTAATTTCGTTCCAGTGTCTTAAAAACATCTTATTTTTTCACTTGTGTAGCAGTTACTGCAGATGTCCTAGGAATTTTTTTTTTAGACAGAGAAGGAAGAAATAGAAAACACTGGGTATTGCATAAAATATTGGATTCTACCAGATAACTTAAAATCAGTCTGACTTTCTTACATTCTCAGGGTTCACTTCAGGCATATAGTTACATGTTTTAAGACAAAATACAATTAATGATTTTCATAATGGAATCAACCATTGGCTTTATTTCACTCTCCCATGGAAGATATTGTTGGGTGACAATAGCTATCCTCTGCGGGCATGTCTTAAAATTCTAACATTGAAACTACATATCATAATAGAGTAGAAATATAATTGTGCTCTTTTTAAAACATACTCTAACACTGAACAAATGTTATATAGTAGGTCCAGGCAATCAGGCAACTCTCCAGATAGAGGAGGTTTCAGAAATAACATGAGACATTTTTACAGCTGATCATAATTTCATTCTGTGCCTTTTTTGACTGAGTGTTGCTTTAAATGAAAGCAGGGGGATGAAAAATGTTCTCAAACTTTATTGTAATGTGGGCAACTCATACAAATCAACAAGTAAAGTCCCAAATCTATAAAAAGTTGTATATAGAAAATTATTGCTTGTTCATAACATAATAGTAAGTTTTATCAATATGATTTTTATAAACTGTATCCAACCTAAGAAGTTTTCACATAGATTGCTTACAGAAGAAGCAAAATTACCTAATTTCAATTATTTATAAACTCAGTTAGTCACATCTAGGATACTGAAAAAAATCCTCTAAGATAAATAATAGATGAGAAAAGATGCTCCAAGTTATTACCTGACAGTCCAGTGACTGAGGATCAAGCAGCATTCATTGACTTCTTCATACCTAACAGTGGTTCTTACTTGCAAACTACGAAGGGTTAGTTTAGAGTTATGAAATATTTAAGAGAGCTAAGAATTTTATCAGATGCTACTCAGTTGGGGGGTATTGAAAGTATATACTGTGGATACCTTGGTGATATTAGTGTTCAATTGTTTTTTGCACTATTTTCAGTCAATTGAAACACAGTGATGGCAAGAAAGGTTGTCCAACCTCAAGCAGTTATTCAACTTCTTTATCTGTGTTCCAAAGTAATTTTCTCCACTGGATCTTATTATTAAATTGTTAATTCAGGGGCAAGTACTCCTTGGGCTCTGGGAAAGTCACTAGTAGCATAATTAAATCGTGTATTGTTGTTCAGTCATGTCTGATTCTTTGTGACCACTTTTGGATTTTCTTGGCAAAGATACTGGAGTGGTTTGCCATTTTATCTTCCAGATCATTTTACAGATGAGGTAATTGAAGCAAACAGGGTTAAATTACTTGTCCAGGGTCACATGTCTAGTAAGCATATGTGACTAGATTTCAATTCAGGTGTTCCTGACTTCAGGCCTGGTGCTGTATCCTCTGCATCACCTATTAGACCCATAAATTCAATAAACTACAGCTGAGACTTACCCAGAAAACTAAGTCATTAGTTCATCTTATCCTTGATGGATTCAACTAACTAGTTTGACTGAATTAACTGGATGATTGACATAATATAGATAATATAACTAAAAGGGCTGAAATAGGCATACCTGTAGCCAGAATCACAACTGGCAGCATATATTCCCTGGATTAGTAGTACAAAATTAACCTTAGGGAAATTGGCAATAAATGCAGCCTTATAACTATTTTTAAAATATAGTTCAAAGACAATTGCAGGGGACAGCTGGACAGCATAGCGGACTGAGCATAAGCCCTGAAACTAGAAAGACTTAAGATACTCACTAACTCAGTGGCCCTGGGTAAGTCATTTAACCCTGATCGCCTTCCCCCCCCAATAAAGATAATTGCAGTTGATTGTTATGTGGATTATACTTAAAAATAATTATTAATTAATTAAGTATAATTAAGCTCCATGGAAAAGTGTGTGTGAGAAAAATCCCATGCTGTTCTGGGAAGACATAAATGATGATATACTATTCCCTGCCCCCACACCCACCCCTAAATCCCATCCAATGAAGGCCCAAAGATACTGTGATGCCACTGACAATGAAGAGATCAGGTTAAGAAAAGTCTAAGGAGGAGTTTATCTAGGGCACGTTATTGGAGGGGAGAAAGTGCACCACCTGATAGTTCTTGATTATAACTAAATACTCTTGGTAACAAGATACTAAGCTCAGTTTTACTTTTCAAATTCCTGAAGGAATACAAGTGTTGCCAATACCCCTGAAATTTTATCTGTATGATCTTTAGCTAGCATAGAAAGAATTAAATTAACAATGTTAAACTTTCATTCAACCAACACAAAGTACTTACTATATGTTTGGTACTACCTGACAGGTGAAAGGAGTTCATTAATAAAAATAATAAAACATGATCATTGCATTCAGAAAGACTAGGATTTTTGGCATTCAGAAGTGGAGAAATTATTATCACAGACGTGGGCAACATTGTAATTGGGGAATTGAGCAGGAAAACTAGATAGGATTTTAGGAAAATAAGTAATCCAAACTGTTTGGAGCAAAGAGAGACTGAGGAAGAGTGATATAAAACAAGATTGGAAAAAGGTAGATTGGAACCAAATTGTGAAGTGTCTTGAATGGCAGACTAATAATTTCAGATTTTATTTGATATGTAATAGGAAGCCATTAAAGAAATTCGAGCAGTGGTGTTATATTAAAGATAGGCTTTTAAAAATAATCTGACAGTAGTGTGAAAAGAAGAGCAAAGATCCTTACATATCTGATTCCTTTATCTTGATATTTTAGAGTGGAAGGGGATGATTTAGTAGGTAAGCTGGATAGTTATAATGCTTTGACAAAAGTGAAGTCTGAAAGCTGTTGTGGTTGGGAGCATTATTTCTCACATGACTTTGCACCCAAAGAGTAAAAGAGGTTCATGTAAAAGTAAAAACAGAGGGGCATGGTGACCATGAACAAGTTTATTACTGACAAAGAATTTTGTGGCTAAAGAGTAAGTGAAAAAAAAGACTTTATTAAGAACTTATTGTGTTCCAATGATTTGTTGGGAGCACAAATACAAAAAATAAGACAATCTTTACCCTCAAGGAATTTACATTCTAATAGGGGGAAACAAGAAAAATAGGGAAAATAAAATATGCCAGCAGAAAAGAAGTATGACTAGAAAATAAATGGTGTGGTCATGTGACAAAAGCCAGGAATAACCAATGGAGAGCCATTTGTATCCATCTATATTCATTTGTTATCATTCTATTTGTATTCATTAGTATACTTATAGCAAGTAACAGGAGATACAAAGGAAGATTTCAAGCAAGTTGAGCTGACTTCCTTTCGAGGTTTTATGGGAAAAAATGGAAAAGTGTTATACCAGATGAGGAGATAGGTTGCTATCTGTATCACTATAGAGAGTAATCACATTGATGAAATCATGGATTATATAATTGATGATTTGTAATTGTAATGATGGAAGCATTGATAGAAAGAAATATTGAAAAATATATAAATGTAAAGCAACTATAACTTTCTGTCACTAAGAGCAGAAATTCAAATGTTTTCAATTGCTGGGGAAGAAGTACCGGCATTATTTTAGTTCCCTAATAATTAACCTAGAGTTATCAAAAATGGAGCCAGAAGTTTCAAGGGGGTAAGGGATGAGTAGGAAGGGAAGGGGACAAACATTAAGTGTCTATTATGTGTCAGGTACTGTGCTAAACACTTTACAAAAATTATGTCATTTGATCCTCACAGCAATCCTATGAAGTTATTGCTGGTATTATTACCATTTTGCAGTTAAAGACACTGAAGTAGACAAAGTTTAAGTCACTTCTCCTGGGTCTCACAGCTAGAAAGTCTGAAGCTGGATTTGAACTCAGATATCAAGGCTTCTTGACTCCAGGATAATACTCTATACTCTGTGCTGCCTAGTAAGTTTCATATGTATTCCTCCAGAAAAAGAAAAGAAAAGAACAGATAAATTTGTGGTATCAGCTATTGCCTAAAAGAACTTTTCCTTCCTCCCTTTAGTTTAACTTAATTTTACAAACACATACACACACACACGCACACACACACTATACTGTCTCCACAAATAATGCTAATAGATGATATTTACATATTGCTTTAAAGTTTGCAAAACACAAATGTATTCTCTCATTTGAGCCTCACAAAAATCCTACAAAGTAGATGGGACAGATATTATTCCCAGTTTAAAATTATGGAAATGGGATTTCAGAGAATATATGTGACATTACTAACAAGTGTGAAAGGTAGGATTTGAATATTTGAACATAATTCTTTCTGCCTTCTATTTCAGCATTTCTCCAGCCCACCACCATGGAAGCCAACAGAAAAAAAAATATATCAATTTATAATAGTATTCTGAAAGCATATTTTTCTTTGTTTATTTATCTAAAGCTCTGTATGGCAAATATATTATATAAGTTTTCTCCTGAAATACCAGAAACAGTAAATAACCAGTCTTTCTTATGATGTACATGGGGGGAAAGATAAGAATTAAGAAATCTAAGTGGAAGAAGAAATGGAGAAAGAAAGGAAGAGAGGGAGATGGAGAGAAAGAAGGCTCAAAATTTAAAATTTAAAAATCTCATCTTCATCTTATAAGCTTTGTGAAGCCTTCTGAGATTCAAAATTATTGCTCCTCATTAGGTGTACCCTAATGGTATTAAATTAAAGGGGGAAATATCTCTAATTTTCTCATAATTGGAAAACCAGAAACAAACGTCCAAGTAAATATAGTATTAGTAGAATTCCTGTCCATAAAAGTTATCCAATACTCAATAAGAATGAAACAATGTATAGTGCATTTTTCAAAGTTAATGTCATTCTGTCCTTGTTTAAATAGAGATGACCTGAAATACAGGATAATAGAACTGACGCTATATGTGTCTAGTGGTCATTTGTATGCTCAAATTCATTGTCATATGAGGTATTTAGCCTTGGAATATCAATACAAATCTAGTGAACATGTTGTGTTAAAACAGTAGCAAATTTAAGTCCATCACTTTTAATGTTGTAGTCAATTGTTTTAGCTGAAGAGAATTGAATTGTATTGGCCTGGTAATCCTGACACTTATCTGTATGACTTTGGATGCCAACTCACAGCCCCAGACCTCAGTTTTCTCATTTGTAAAATGAAAAGTTTACATTAGATGACCTTTGCAGTCCCATCCAATGCTAGACCTATGATTTTACAACCTGTAACCAAAACGTTAATTTCAGTAAGCTGCTGTAAAACATACACATGGGTCTGAAGGTATTTCTGCTAGATTCCCATTTCTCCTCACAAAGAAGTCATATAACCATAATGCAGATAAGAATGGCTTCCTTGGCTGAATTTAACCTTGTAGATGCAGCCATCATTTAAAACTGAGCAATGTATACAGAATGTCTAATCACTTTGTGTTTGTAAGATCCTTCAAATATATGAAGCTGTTTATCAAGACAGACTTATTATTTGAGGCATCAATTATCTCTCCTTAAGCTGCTTTTCCTGGTCTGAATGTTAAACTCCTTTAAAAGCTCTGAATGAAATTTGAGTAAAAATCTTCATATTAATAATTCAACACAGAGGAAGTAAAAGGGGGAGGGATTTCATGTGGGAAATTATAACTACCAATAGCATTTTAAAATGCAAATATAACTTCTCATTTTTCTCTCCTCCAAATAATCTGTTCACATAGAACTTGGGCATTTAGATGTTAGCTACAGTAAGATGAATCACATTAATGTGCATTAGAAAATTTCCAAAGCCATTCTAGCCATTAGCTTATGAGATGTCCTAGGAGGGCAGGAGAGAGGGAGAGGGAAAGGGAGGGAGGGGAAGAAGGACTGAAAGAGGGGAGGGAGAGACAGAGAGAGACAGAGACAGAGAGAGGACACTTGGAAGTTAGAAGAATGGTTAAATGCACAAAACCTGTGCTCTCATTGGAAAACACTTCCTATTGAGGAAGACACCTTTATCCATAAAGATCATCAACTCTCCTTCAGGTGAAATTTTTATAGAGCTCTATGGAATATGGAAGGATTAAAGAATATCTGAGTTACAGTTCACCCAGTATATTACATATCTTTCTCACTCTTGAGTTAAGGTCAGTATAGACTACACAAAGAGCCTTTCAGAGAAACTACTATGAAGAAAAGACATGACCTTTTAAAGTTCAGCCCTCTTCTTGCTCCTCCCTAGCACTATAAGTAACCTCATTATTCTACACATTTGATTAATCTTTACCTAAATCATGGCAGTATTCTATAACGATCAAGATGGTAGTTGTGATGGAATTTTGGATAATATGCGTCCAATATTTGCTGGGAATCTCTATATCCAAATGCTCTCTCTCCTTATCCAGTCCAAATAAAGCTCGATATATTTATTTCTTCCCCATCTCCTTCTGCTCCCATAGAGTACCTTATTCAAAGCTTTTTGACCCAATTCAAATTATTTTGATTCCACATCTTCCATTCCATTTCATTTTACATGTATATATTAATACCTTAATTAACTAATTTGTTTTTTAACTGTCTTCCTATCTCTAACAGACATTGCTAGACTGATCTGCATCAGAGATTTGACTTTCTCCATTTCCGAACTGGACTGGTCTGCTCCTTCTTTGGCAACCTAGTGGGTTTTTGCTCTTGGAAGCTCACCATATTAAAATTTAACTTGGTTTAGATACCCAATCATATTAGTGCACGAAAGCACAGAACTCTTGAGTTCAGGAGACCCTTCAGCCTCACCCTCCCTGGCAGAACTCAGGAGTTTCATGCTTCACTGCACTCACATGACTGATTGACCAACATTCACTTTCCTCTTAACTGATCTTATTTTCCCTTTTCCCCAAAACACCTGCCTTCCTAAGCTGATAGTATACACTTAATAAATTATCAATTAATCAATTCTCCATTCTTATAAAGGTTATCTCCAAGTAGCATATAACCACCTTACAATTATATTTACAAATAATTTCATATATAACTTAATATGTTAATATTTCTGAAACATAGACTTTTATATTGTTAAATGAAAGAAATCTCAGAAATCAACCATTATAGTCCAACCTAATTCAACAACCACTTACTAAGCCATTGCTACTTGCATAGTAGTGTGCTAGAGGCTTGGCGTACAAAGTCAACACAAGGAGAAAAGTTTTCTTCCCTAAAGAAGCTTACATTTTACTAGGAGGGAATAAACAAACAGCCAAGCACACACATGAGAATTTGAGTAAAAGGAATGGAGCTCTATTAGCTACAGGAATCAGAAAGGGATTTGCACAAAAGATGAACCTTTAGGCAACCAGAGAGTCTAAGAAGTGGAAATAAAGAATGTGTGCATACAGATACAGATACAGAGGCCAGCCTATTAAAAGAAAAGAAGGAAAGGTAATATTTAATTTCGAGAATAGAACTGAAGAGTATCTAGGCCAGAACATATGACATGTGAAGGAAAATGCTTTGAAATAAGGTTAGGAAGATATATACAAAGGCATTCTGGAATGAGAGTGTAAATGGCTTTAAATAGTAGGGTATGGAGTTTGTATTTTATCTTAGAGGGAATATTGAAGCTCATGAAGAAGAGTTGTCATTTCATAGCTGAAGAAAGTTAAGTTCTAGAGATTTAATGTTCTTGGCCAAAACCATTGGGTTAGTTATTAACATATCTGGGACTCTAAACCATTACTCACAAATCCTACTCTAGTGCTTCGTGATCACGTAAAAGGTCATGTTAAGTAGGTTCTCTGATAGTTATAAAAATGAATAAGACAGCACCTTCCCTTAAAAATTTTATAAGTAATTAGCAAAGGTAGATTATGTGCCAAAATGATGTCATACCCACGTGTGACAAAAGGTAGCAACATGATAAGAAATGTGATATGTGATTTTATAAGAATCTATATAAATTCCAAATTATCATTAATCAATAAAAGGTCAAAAGACCAAAATCATATCTCCTTGTTATCTAAAATATCCTCCAAGTGAATTTTCCTACCTTTCTTCTCTAGGAAATTCGAACCAGTAGTTTCCTGGTCTCTTTTTTCTTCAGAGCTCCTTAGACATTCATCAGGAATGAAAGCAAATATCAAGGTTGACAAGATGACTGCCTTGCTACTTAAAAAGATCCAAATAATTGAAGAGAAATAGGGATAAGATGTGTTTATATTACAGTCAATGACAGGATCACCTTAGGCCAAAGAAAAAGGTTTTTGCCTGTTTTTTTTTTAACCATTCTTGGGGCACTTTCAGAAGATAGCAACTCTTTGGCCATATTCTCCATTCTTATTGGTTTTGTAAACATCCATTGGTATTGTTTGTTGTTTAGTCATGTCTGTCATGTCTGATTCTCTATGACCCCATTTCAAGTTTTCTTGGCAAAGATAATAGAGTGGTTTGCCATTTTCTTCTCTATTTCATTTTACAGATGAGCAAACTGAGGCAAATGGGGTTAAGTGAATTGCCCTTTGAACTCAGCTCTTCTTGGCTCCAGGTCCAGCACTCTATCCACTGTGCCACCTAACTGCCAGTAAATATCCATTTCCTCTACAAAAGCTCACTTTTCCTTGTGGATGTTGAACTGTTTTCTTCTCTATATCTCCAGTTTTCTGAAGACTACAACATTTGTAAGTTCACCAAAGCCTTGTTCTTCCATGTGCTTCATAAAGTTATCAAAAATGTAATTTGAAGGAATAAAAGAGATACTTTATTCCAGTTTCCTGTTTGCTTTCGTCTCTGAAGATCTAGATCAATGATCTCTTCATTATGTGGCATAGGAACTCTCTCCACTGTTGCAGATTGCAACTCATCTGTAATTTATGGTTTTATAATACAGATACTGAGAGGTTAAAAAGACTTATTATGATGGTATAGTGAGTACGTGCCAGGAGTAGAATTTGAAGCACAGGTCTTGCTGAGTCTAAGTAGTGTCCTCTACCCAATTAAATTGTGCTGCTTTCCCTCTTCTTTTTACATTTCAGAAAAATTAAATTAAGAGACTTGTCCAAGGCTACATATGATGTAGGTTGTTGAACTAGAATTTGAACTTCTATCCTTTGACTACAATGTCAATATTCCTTCCACTATCACAGCCTGCTTATTTCCGATTCCCTCATTTGAAATGAGTAATGTCCAAATGAATGATGGTAGCTTGAGTGGTAATTGTGGCCATAGAGGAAAGGACAGAGAGAGAAGTAGGAGATAGTATTTCACTCAGACTAAGGACAAGTCAAACTTCAAAGAATATGAGTTGTGCTTTGGACTTTGCTAACATGACATTCCATGACATGTCTCTGCAATGACAATAAAGATTGCCATTTGTTGACTCAACCTTGATGAAAACAACAAGCATCCAAGAAGGCCCATTCAGAAATTTATTTTTTTTTTCCTCAAGGCCTGGGAATTACACAGAGTGGTTTTTATACAGAATCTAAACAAATTTCCATTCAGCATCTGTCAGTTTGTTTTTTGTTCACTTTCCCATTTGCTTTTAGTCTCCACAGTAACTAGGTATATTAGGGAACTCAGCCATTTATAGCAATTGTCAGCCAGATGCTCCCTGCCCCATAGGGTTTCTGATAGACCTCCAATGGGAATGAATGGGCTAGCATCCAGAGCCTAAAAACCTGAATCTTAACCAGCACATACAGCATAAAGTAAAACAAAAAGTGGAGAGGGAAAGAAAAAGGGGGATTTGGATTAAGATTCATGGGCTTATTTACAAACACAAAACTGTATGGCAGAGAGATTTGCAATATTCAGAGCTCATTACATGACCTTATGCATAATCTTTTTGTTTTTGTTGACTTATTTTCCCTCGCCGACCTGGTGTTTTTGTAGGCTCGCTACTGGTATTGAGAAAATTTTTCAAGTCATTTATAGTTAGGGTTACATATAGAATCTTACTGAAAAAAGAAGGGGTTCACTTTCCAAGTAAAACAAAATGTGAGTTGGTAAAATTAAAAACTGGCAAGGCATTCAGAAAATGGAGAAAACATAGTTAGGACCAAGCCTTGTTATTCCTATATATTATATGCTGTAGCCTAATTCCATATATATATCTTCTGCTTGTAATACTTTTCCCATTTCTCTCTCTCTCTGTCTCTCTCTCTGTCTCTCTGTCTCTGTCTCTCTGTCTGTCTCTCTCTCTCTCTCTCTCTGTCTGTCTCTCTCTCTCTCTCTCTCTCTCTCTCTCTCTCTCTCTCTCTCTGTCTCTCTCTGTCTCTCTGTCTCTCTCTCTCTGTCTCTCCTCTTAGCTCCTTTCAGCTCAAAATTCACTTAGTACAAGAGACTTTCATTGATTCTCCCTTTTGCTATTCCCTCTGATCCCTGGAGGAAAAATTTCCATTGCATATGGTTTTGTGTGTGTGTGTATACACACTTAAATATAATACATGTATATATTCAGCTAATAATTTGTATACTTCCCATTTCCCCATATTAAACTGCAAGACCCCTGAAGATAGAGTTATTTCCTGTTTCCTCAGTGGCTAGAGTTTACTATAGAGAGCAGACCTCAGAATTAGGAAGAACTGTGGGTGTCACATCACCCCACTGTGACACATAGTGTCTGTCTGATGCTGGGAAGGTCAATTAACTTATCAGTACTCTGGGCAACTCACTAGGACTCTAAGTTGCAGAGAAGGTGCCAACTGATCAGTATTGGCAGAGGGATTTTCTTCGTGTAGGAAGTGCTCTATACCGATTAAATGATAGCTCCAGCCCCAGTCACTACCCAAGTGTTTAAAATCTAGTAAGTACTATGGACATTTTTGTTTAATGAAAGAATTATATGGTTCATTTTTCCATCTAGTCAGTCTGGCCTGTGATCTTCCACTGGGAAGGGGAATCATCTGGAAAAAAGAGTCATCTCAAATGCCTAATGGTCCAGTGCCAAGGACTTTAGAGCCAAGACTACATAAAGCTTTTCCAATGTCAGAGGGGGAATCTTCAGGAGCTTTCTGGGTAAGAAACATTAGGACTTTTCTCAAACTCTTTGAGAAAATATTCAGAAATATCTTTCAAACTATTATGCCAAAAAAGAGAGGCATATTGCATTATCTCATGTGCCAATTTCCATGCCAAATTTTACTTTCTGTAAATATTAATAAGAAGTGATCTTAGTTTCCAGTAAATCACACACACACACTTTACTAAGTGTATCTAAAGTCATAAAAATATATATAGTATTTCTCAATATGATGATGATGATGATAAGATCACAGTAATCTACATTATTTGCTACCCTAAGTTGTACATATTGCAAAATTTCTTTTCCATTCTACACTTAGTTATTCTCATCTATAAAATGAAAAGTATGGCCTACATTACTCCTGAGGTCTCTTCTAGCTCTACTAGCTCTAAATAAATGATTCTTTGTCATGAGTCTAACAATAATCAGCCAAACTACATTTGCATCCACTCATCCTTTCCCATGCTAATTTTCCCATTCTATTGCATTTAATGAACATTTGCTGAGGAGCTACTATGTACAAGGTACTATGCTGGGATCTGTGAAAGACATAAAAGAAATCAAGACCTAGCTAGGGAGATAAACCAGAGACTTAAGACAAAAAATACAAGGAAGAATGTCAGTAAATTGAAAGGAATGGTATGGACTAGTGCTACTGGAATGTGTTAAGAGAGAGAACTCACTGTGGGTATAGATTGATACAGAAAGGCTTCATGACAAAGATGGTATATGACCTGGATGCTGAAGGATGAGCAGGCTTCAAGAAAATGGGAGAAGAGGAGAAAAATATTTCAAGTGAAATAATGAGCAAAGGTATAGAGGTAGAAACAAAGATGGTATACTCAAGCAGCAGTGCAAAAGCAATCCTGACCTGAAAGGAAATGTCCCTTTAGGAAACAGAGTTATAAAGGTCAGTAGGGAGAGTGCAGTCAGATTATGGATCATCTAAAAAGCCAATTTGAAAAATGTAGCTTCTATCCTGTGTTAAGTATGTATTCATGCTTCAATCCAAATGTTAGAGATGCTGGCACAAGGCAAACAACAGTCAACCTATCATCCATGGATGTATCCTATTGCTAATGGAACTAAAGACAAATGGGCCATTGCATAGCACTTTTGCCTGCTGCTAAATCCAAGGGATAGAAACCCAAACCCTCAATTTGGAATGCAAAGTTGAATTTAGACACATTCAGCATGCCCCTGAAATTTCCTGGAACAAAGCCCTGCAAGACTTTAAGTCCAATCCTTCAGTTGAAGCTAGAAATAAGCCAGAAATTTTCATTTATATCACTGAAATTTCCAATTTTAATTCAACCACATGCATCCATATATGAAGCAAATTAGAAATCCTGGTGACTTGAAAATTATATAAATGATATTTTTTATTTGCTATTAGTACACATAAGTAATACTGACCACTGACAACTTGGTCTCTATAGTTTGCCTATGCTGACAATTCAGGTAATATGCTGAAAATGATGCAAGAGTAAGTCTTCCTTTGTTGATGTTATTAATTTATTATTTAACATATTTTCAAATGATTGTTTCTCTTGAAAAACTGGGAACTTTAAAGGTAAGTATTTTATATATTTAAAGGTCAAATTAATTTACCTACATCAAATTTTATCCTGACTTTCCCAAACACCAAAAGAAATATACTTCTGAGGAGTAATAGTGCATACATTCAACTAGGTTTTGAGTGGAGTGACATTTTGCATATTAGTCATAGAAACTATTTATTGATCAAGTTTTTCTTGACTCATAGTTAATGAGAATACATGTGAAAACCAAAAATAGACCATTTTTTCTTTTAAATAGTATTTTTTATTTTTTCCAATTACATATAAGGATATATTTTTTGTTTTATTTTATTTTTATTAATTTATTTATTTTTAGTTTTCAACATTCATTCCCATAAATTTTTAATTTTATCCCCCTCCATCCTTTCTCCCTCCTAAAGATGGCTTGCAATCTGATATGGGCTCTACACATACCTTACTATTAAACATGTTTTCACATTAGTCATGTTTCATAGAAAAATTATAATGAATGGGAAAAACCATGAGAAAGAAAAAAATGAAAAATAAAACAAAATAAAAAAGAAAATAGCCAGCTGTATTCTGTATTCTGACTCCATAGTTCTTTTTCCGGATGTACCTGGCATTTTCCATCATGTGTCCTTCTCCCTTCACCTCCTCAAAAGAGTTTTACTTTTGACCACCAACTCCCTCAGTCTTCCCTCTTTAATCTTCCCTCCCTTCTATCAGCCCCCCTCCCTTTTCTTTTCCCTTTTCCCTCCTACTTCCTGTAGGGCACATTAGATTCCTATACTTAACTGAGTATGGTATTCCCTCCTTGAACCAAATTGGATGAGAGTAAAGCTCAAATAATGCTTATCCTCCTCCCTTTATTCCCTCTACTATAATGTGTTTGTGCCTCTTCATGTGAAATAATTTACCCTTTTCTGCCTCCTCCTTTCCTCTTCTCCCATTACAGTCCTTTTATACCCCATAAGAAGGTTTTTTTTATCATCACATCAGTTAATTCATATCCACACCCTCTATCTATGTATATATCCTTTTTAAATGTCATAATAAATTTACAGTTCTCAGGATTAACAAGTATCATTCTCCCATATAGGAATGTAAACAGTTTGTTCTTCTTGAATAACAAGGTTTTTTTTCTTTTTTTCCTGTTTACCTTTTTATGTCTCTCTTGAGTCTTATATTTGAAGATTAAATTTTACTTTGATCTCTGACCTTTTCATCAGGAAGGTCTGGAAGTCCATTATTTCACTGAATGTCCATTTCCTTCCCTGAAGAATTATGCCCAATTTTGCTGGATGGTAGATTCTTGGTTGTGGTCCAAACTCCTTTGTCTTATGAAATATAATATTCCAATCCCTCCAATCTTTTTTTTCCTCAAATTTTATTCAAGATGAAACATATCTCTACAGTTTTTATTGAGAAAGTTAACCATGTCCATGACCAAATCCACATCAAATTGGAATTCTGTTGCTAATCCAGCCCCAGCCCTGGCCTTCTTGTCAGCACCAGAATGTAATGGGAATGCAAATTTGGAAGATCTTCCCTCCCCTAGGCTAAAGTGCACCTGAAGCCTGGGGTGGGAGGCTTGTTTTTCAGTAGATACTTTTTGATTGGCCAGTGGGTCAATAAGGTTGTTACATTCTCTGAGCCAGGAGAAGGCTATATAAACCCTGATGTGTAGCTTTGTTTTGGGGGCTCACTTTGAGAAGTGTTCTGTGATTTGAAATGGATTCTGGGAAGCCGTTGTCTGGAGCCCCCCTGGCTTTGAAAAACCCAGATGTTGATTTGGTATGGATGTAATGGTTGAACAGTTTGGAAATCTGTCTACTTGGTCTGTCTCTGACTTGATAATTCTGTCTGTGTACTTTGAAGTTTGGGGTGCCGACCTTTTCCCCTGAACAAGGTAAATGATATATGTCTGACTGATTAAAGTAAGCTTGTTAACCCATTTTGAGTTGATTTCCTTTAACAAAGCAGATCTAAGAACCTGTATTAGCAGCAAACCCTGAGGACGCTTGGGGTGCTTGCTGCTACACAGAAGGAGCAGCACTTTGTCTGTATGTGTCTCTTTCAGCTTCACCCAGAATAAGTCTAGCAGGTTGCTCGCCCTCCAGACCTTTGGGCCTTTGCCTTCCTGTCTCAGGATGACTTCTGTGGAGTAAGGCTGGAACAATCTCAGGAAGAAGGTGAAGGTAATCCCAGAGGTACTGAATGCCCTCATTGGTGAGGTATTAGTAGAAATACCTCCACATGAAATGCTCCTTAATATTGCCATGAGACTTTAGAGACTGCATGGCCTTCATGACATGGAGATTGGGCACATTCTTGTCTGCTAGCTCAGGGTGCTTTGGCATGTGAACCTCCTTCTTGGCTACCATTACTTCCTCCTTAAAAAGGAGTTCATAGATGGCAATTCAGTTCCTCTTGGGCATCAACATCTTGGCAGTGGTTGTTGCTGCTCTAAATGGAGCCTGGGATAGAAAGGCCTTCCAATCTTTTAATGTAGAAGCTACAAGATCCTGTGATCCTGACTGTAGTTCCACAATATTTGAGTTGTTTTTTTCTGGCTACTTGCAGTATTTTCTCCTTGACCTGATAATTCTGGAATTTGGCTACAATATTCCCTGGCATTTTCAATTTGATATCTCTTTTAGAAGGAGATCAGTGGATTCTTTTGATGACTATTTGACCCTCTGGTTATAGGACCTCAGAGCAATTTTCCTTGATGATTTCTTGGAAGACACTTTCCAGGCTATTTTTTTCATCAAGAATTTCTGGTAGACCAATAATTCTTAGAATATCTCTCCTGGATTTTTCCAGGTCAGTTGTATTTCCATTGAGGTATTTTGTATTTTCTTCTATTGTTTTCATTCTTTAGACTTTGTTTGACTGATTCTTGATGCCTCAAAGAGTTATTAGTTTCTACTTGTACAATTCTAATTGTTAATGAATTGTTTTCTTCACTAAGCTTTTATACCTCCTTTTCCATTTGGCCAAATTTTTTTTTTCCTTTTAAAGATTTATTTTCTCCAGCAAGGTTTTGTACATCATTATCTATTTGGCTAATTTTACTTTTTAAGGAGTTGTTCAGTGATTTTTGTTTTCTATTTTGTCAATTTTATTTTTAAAATAATTTGTCAGTTTTTCTTCTACCTCTCTAATTTGGCTTTTAAAATCCTTCTTGAGCTCTTCCAATAATGCTTTTTGGGCTTGACACCAATTCATATTTCCTTTTGAGGTTTCAGATGTGGGTATAGTGGCAATGCTGTCCTTTTCTGAATTTGTATTTTGATCTTCCAAGTCTCCATAGTAACATTCTATGATCTTTGCTTTTCCAATTTGCTTTTTGCCTATTATGATTGCCTATTTCCTGTCTTTTAGAGTGCAACTCTACTTCTTGGGACCACAGCCTCTGTCCCACATTTTTTTGTGCTGGGAGTTAGGGGCCTAGTTACTGGCTTTTTGCACTGTGGCCTCTGGTTCTTTCAGTTAGGAGCTATCTAATTCTGCAGTTCACCTGGTGCTGATGGAGCTGGTGGGTATGTGCCAAGGTTGAGGCTAGGTGATGTCTTTCTGAGTTTCCCTGGGGTTATACTGAAGCTGACAATATGAGGTGTAGAGGAGCAGTGGTCTAGCTGCTGGAGGTCTCCACCTCCCCTAGGGTTGTGCTAGGGCACAGCCTGGCTCAGCTACTGGTGGATGCCTATTCACACTGGTGTCTGATGATTCTCCTGGCTATGTGAAGGCACACCTGGGGTCCTGGTGTTGGGGCTTGCCAGCTCCACCCCCCTGGAGATCAGGATCTCCTCCTGTTCTGCTGAGGTGGGCTTTGCTAGGACATATCTGGTTCTGTACTGGTGCCTTCTGTCACAGCAGGAGGGACCCTTCCCATCGATCTCCCTAGCCTCCTGAGCTAAAAGACATCTGTACCCGTTCTGCTGGTTCCACTATTCCAGGATTTTTCCTGGGGCAATATTCTCTGGGTTTTTTAAGGTCAACAACAGGGAATGAGAACACTTACTGTTTATTCTGCCATCATGGATCCCAGAAGTTCCCTAGGTGACTTTCAAACATTTAGTCTGTGGGGTGATAGCCCCAGGAGTAGCTGCTGCCTCTGCTGTAAACCCTGCACTTCTCTCTCACCCAGCTCCAACAGACGCCCATCCTTCACTGAAGGGTTTGGGAATTGCCACTGCCATGGGTGATTTAGTCTGCCAGGACCCACCCCTGCTCTACTATGGCTGGGTCTGAACAATAGACCATTTTTTTTAAAGTGCCATAAATATTCACCTCTTTTCTCAGAAATTATTTTAAAAATTGCAATGGCTTATACCACCAAAATGTAAATTCCACTTAACGAACTAGTCTTAGTAAGTAGAAACATGTCATTGTGAATGCACTTTTTTCTCCTTAGCTCTAATTGTTTAGATGTGGAAATAGAGAAAGTCTCAAAGACATAACCTATGGTATGTTACTGATGTTATTAGACTACTCTAGGGATACAGTTCATTCTTGGCAGCCCCCTAAGCAATTCAACTAATTGGACTTGTATTCATTCCCAGGTCCTTCTTGTTGCCCACAGCAAAGAAAAAGCAATACAAAGCAAAGCAAAATAAAAAATCCCAAACCTCCAGAAGACCCTTATTTTCATAGGGAAATATGGATATGACACAACTTTCAAGTGTAATTGTTCAGTCGTTTTAATCATGTCTGACTCTTACTGACCCCATTTGGAGGTTTTCTTTACAAGGATATAGTAGCAGTTTGTTGTTTCCTTCTCTAGATCATTTTACAGATGAAGAAACTGAAGCAAGCAGAGTTAAGTAATTTGCCCAAGGTCACACAGCTAGTAAGTATCTGAGGGCAGATTTGAACTCAGGAAGATGAGTCTTTCTGACTTCAGTCCCTGCATGTTGTACAGTGTGCCACCTAACTGACCTATCTAACAGGTACCAAAACTTTCAAATAAAACCTAGATAAAACAAATAAATTATCATTTGGAATAAGAACCAGACTACTCCAGTGAAAATTTCCCTAGGGTCTTCAAGTTGGGGAAAAAACTTTTGTCAACAAATTCAAGTGTCTTCATTCTGTAGTGATACACTAAAAATGAAATTAATGCAAGGATCCAAATATAGATAAGATCACCAAGTTCAGAATATCCTGGATAGTGAAACTAAATAACCTGAGCATTTCTGTTCTCTTGATCCCAGGTTTTCTGCTTCAAACTGTATATAAGAAATACTATTATTAAAGATCATCATATCACCTTAAAAGTCTCACGTTAAAACTGCACTTTGGAAACAATTTTTAATGTGTTGTAATTTTTTTACTTCTTTATGTTTATGTACATGATTATGTTTATTTCTCTTTTTACTCATTCTTTTATTTTTGTGTGCTTTCATTGCTAAAAGGCAAAAATGAAGGTTCAAAGTAATAACAATGACCAGTAACTCCAAAATTGAATGTCAACAAGTAAAATACATACATAATATGGAATATCAACCAGCAAAATTCATTTGCTTGCATCCCTGGTATTCATACAATCATGTGTTCTTTCTCATATCTAATTTTGAAAATATGTACATTTTTCCCCTCTCTCAATATCCAACCTTTCCTTGACCCCCCATCAGAAAAGACGGTGTAAGCAGCAGTTACAAGTGTATCATTGAGAGAAAATGTAAACTGGAAATTGAACCTAAATGTGAAAAGAGAATGTGAGGACATGTCACTGAGTTACTCTAACTGAAACATTATGCCTCTCTGTCTTAGTAGGATTGTGATACCCCAATAATTTATATCCAGTGTGTGAAAATCCTCTCAGATTTATGTTGTATTAAAGGGGAAGAAGCAAAATTATAATATAAAAACAAAAGGGGAGGTAACCTTGAAACCTGGGAGTAACTCTATGATCAATAAGCAGCAAAACTGTAGAGGACCGAAGTTCTAGGTTATACAGAGAATTATTGCTGTGGGAGTAACAATGTAGTATCAAAATGATTTTATTAAAGTTTTAGAAAAGATAAGAGAGGGTGCTTATGCATCTGATGGCAGGAGGAGGCCCTGCTAACATCCCTGTGAAATAGACAGACTGAATCTTGGGATGGATCTGGGTAGACACCTCTCTGTATTTGACAATACCTGTACTTTTTATATTGAATTGATTGCTTTTTCTAAGAACCACTCAGCAATAAGATATTACATTCCCAATAGGGGTGCTATACATTGTAGAAGAAAATAATAGGGATACTGGTAGTAAGTTGGCAGAGTGGATAGAGTGCTGGACCTTAGATAAGGTACATAATAGAGTACATATGAGTTTAAATCCAGTCACAGACATTTACTAGCTGTGTGACCCTGGACAGGTAATGCGACCTCTGTGTGCCTCAGTTTTCCCAACTGTAAAATAGAACCTGCTTCCCAGGGTTGATGTGAGGATAAAATGAGATAATTGTAAAGCGCTTTGTAAATCTTAAAGTTGTGTGTGTGTGTGTGTACTTGATACTATAGCTAGTTATTTTTTTTAGAGTTAATTTAAGTTTATTTGAGAGAGAAAACTATTTTATTGTCCACAAAAAAATGACAATTCATCACATTTACTTTGATTAAAAAAGGACTAAACTTTATTGACAAACTGCTGTAGACATTTTGACATAAGTCTTAGCTACCTATTTAGGCAGACTTACACATGTAGCATTTAATCTTCAAGAACAAAATGGGAGGAGAGTACAAATCCAATTAGGACTTTAGCTTATGTACAGAGTGGATTTTTTTCCTTTTTTTTTTTCAGCTGCAGTGTCCCTTTTTATATAACGCTAGTGTTGAGACATACTTGAAAGAATGCATCATTCAGGTTGGCTCTGTGTTGTCATCTGGTTTAAAACATGTACTTTTTCAGCCCCCAGCATCCCAAGGAGTATTGGTGGTTTTGCAGAAAGCAAACCTCAACCATATGGAATATTTTGCTTTCTGATTTCAAACACTGGATTTATTAGATGCAGTGATTTAAATTTTTTTTTTTCTTAGCTTAAAAAAGCTTTGCATCAAATTAAATTCAGTCTGTCAATCTCCCTCCCACCCAACCCATTTCAAAACCTACTCCCTAAGTATCTCTCAACACTGTATGCTTGGGGCTAGATTTCAAAACCCACATAAGAAAAAGTCAATTTTACAAACCTAATTTTTTTTGTTTTTTTTAATCAATTAACTTAAAAAATACACTGACTACTTAATTCATGAGGATCTTTCATATTAAAAATGTAAACTTAAGATTCAACCGCCATATGCTTTTAAGGAAATGTATTTGACATCTGAGCTTACTTTTAAACGGTGGCACCTACTACCGTTAATATTATGATTTTAAGTCTTAAAAACAGCCCTGAATTTTGAAATGTAGCCTAGTTTGGGAATCTGCAACTACAACTTTACGGGTTGCCTCAAACCAAACCTAAGAGAACTTTAACAAAGCTTAACTTCAGAACCCTTAAGCAAGCAATGTCACTTTGGAAACTAACAGCTTTTTTTTTTTAACTCAACTTCTGTTTTTATTATAAAAGGTACAGTTGCGTTTATATTTAAACAACAAAGAAAAAAAAGCATCTACACACTTTAAAAAATTAATTCGATATTCCTAAATCTATTTTAACTAATTTTAAAATACTACATACAGAAGCCAGAATGCAGGGTGAGGTTGGAGGAAGGGAGAAGAAGAAGGGAATCACGAAGAAAAACATTTAGACAATTACTTGTCTGTTGTGGGTAAAGCAACAGGAATCCTGGGAGATACAAGAAATCAGTAACAACTTTGCTCATAACTGATCATTTTCCCTCACGTTTGTTTTAATAACGTCCATATGGGTGCTCTCTGTATGACCCCTTCACTGGCCTAGCTGGGGGGGCCTTCAAGGAGGGCCTCGTCCCATTCCAGTCGTCTTGACCATAAGCTTCATAAGAATCTTGTGCCTCTCCATGTCCATAGTCATAATACTCCGAATCCCCTTGGCCCTGGCTATAATAGCCTTCGTATCCTTCATAACTTTGCTCAGCATAGGTATCATCATACCCATAGTCTTCGTAAGTCTCTGGTGCTGGGGGTGGCGGAAGAGGTATTCTCTGGATGCCTGTGGCTCGGGCTCTTGGAGTAGGGGCTCCCCTTACTGCTGGAGGGGGAGGCACCCCCCGGGCCACACTGGCACCTCTAGTGATGGCCCCTCTCACTGGAGCTCCACGGGGAGGCCCAACACCACGGCCCCATCCTGGTCGCCCTCCTCTGGACACACTCCAGCTTTTCAATGTCCCTCTTAAAATGTGGCACCTGGGAACAGGTGGAGGTGGAGGAGCTGCTCCCCTTCCTCTTACTGGTACCCCACGCCCACGATTAGGCTCAGGAACACCATTCAGGTAAGATAATTCAAGAAACTGTTCCTGGCAGATATCATCCGTCATATCCGGCACAAGGAACTTCTTGACTTCTTCCATAGCATGAGCCATAAGGGCATAAGCCTCACAGGGGGGCCCAAAGACTTCAATGAACACATGTAGGTCCATATTTAAGTGGGCATACTTAGGGTCTCCTCCTTTTCGTAGCTCTTCCTCCTTTGCCTTATCTCTCCTGGAACCTTTTCCCAATACTGATATTTTGGCCCCCGTTTCCTCTTGCAGTCTTTTGATCGTGTTCCCTTGAGGTCCTAGGATCTTCCCCACGAAATTAAACTTGGGATACTGTTTTACTGGTATCAGGACTCGTTCCTTCAGTTTCATGTTCCTGTGAGAAAGTAAATCCAGGTAGTTCTCCTCATCATCTTTCTTTGATTCACCCTTCTGAATCTTCTCGATTTCTGCCGCCAGCAGTTGCATGGCGTGGGTGAAAGACGGGTCGAGGGAGTCCTTCTCGGCCATGAGCTCGGGCAGGTACTTGTTCACGGACTCCATCTTGGCGGCAGCAGCGGCGGCGGCTGCGTGGCCGGCGCGGCCCGAGAGCCTCCGCCCGCGTCCCCGCCCCGGGGCCGGTGAGAAGGCAGCGGCTGCCGGGACGGCGCCTGGAGCGGCGGCGGGTGGGCGCCTGAGGGACGGAGCGCGGCGGCGGTTGGCGGAGGCGGGAGAGGGCGCGGAGACGACCGGAGCAGACCAGAGAGACCCAGCGAGAGCTACTATAGCTAGTTTTAAGCAGAGATCACTGCATGTAAGAAATCAAGAGTGATGTTTTATTTAATTTGTTTTTACAAAATAAACATTTGTACTAAATTCACAATCAACTACACATAATCATTGCTCTCCTCCTTACTCAATTTGTGTTTCCTTTTAGAGAGGCCAACAGAAACTGGTTTACCATTATAAACATAATAATAAAAATTGACATTTATATAGTGCCTACTCTGTGTTAGATATTGTGCTAACAGCTTTACAAATATTACCTCATTTGATTCTCACAACAAACCTGCTATTATTATCCACACATTACAGTTGATTAAACTTAAGCAAATAGAGGTTAAGTGACTTGTCCAAGGTCACATATGACTTTCCCAAACTCACACAGTTAATAAGTTCCTTAACCAGGATTTGAATTCTAGTCTTTTCTGATCCTCTGCCCAGTGTTCTATCTACTGTGCCACCATGATACATGAATGAAAAAGATTTACCTACTACCATTCAATAAAACAGAAAATTAAATTTCTAGACTTTTGGTGATCATGCATAGAATGGTGAGTCTTGAATGATTTCTATCAACCAATATGTTTCTACAATTATAACTTCATATAAACATAGCTTTTAAAATTATTTTAAGGAAATACAATTTAAGAACAGATAGGTAATAGGCACTTCTAGCAATGATATTTAATTAAAGGATGCAGGTGCAAGAATTATCCCTAGAGTGTTAGTTCTCAAATTATGTATTATTGGTTGAGTTTTTGCACCATGAATTATATGGAATTTCCTCATGGTAGAGAGTAAAAAAAGTTTGAGAATCACTGTCCTAGAGTAATGGAAGAACAGGAGCATTACTTGCAGCTGCATGGAACCAAGGAGTATTTAACAACCAGATATTCTGAGGACCTGAGAAAGGCACAATAAATTTAGCAGATATCCAAAGGAACTTGTGACGCTGGGGGATGGTAGTATATGATAACCTTAAAGACTCATCCTCCTTCCTGATAACCACTTTATAACCACCTGCTGAGTTGTTGCTGGTGAGGAAAAGAAAGGAGAAAATCAAAAAAGAATGCAGGCAGTAATTATGTTGAAAGTAGCACATTAATCAGTAGCACAAGTCCTAGAGACTGCTAGGACTGACTGTTGTCAGCAGTAATCACCTATGAATTGCAGATGATCACAAATTTTCTCATTCCCACCTCATTTTAATATCTAAATATGTTTATAGTATATTTGTTTATAACATATATTTACATGTATATAGAACTAAAATTTGTGAAAATCAATGTCAATATCAAAGACAAATGTCATGAGTTTAACAAAAATGTCCACAATATACATGAAAGCATATCAGTGATTGAAACACAATTCCTGTTGGTACTAGGATAACTAAATAAGACTGCCAAAATACATTAATACTGATAGGGCTTTTTCTTTTGAGAATTCAGAGAAATGCAGAAAATAAAGGATGCGCAGACTCTTACATGTAAAAAAGGAAAGAAATTTTCAAGTGATTTTTCTTTTCCATTTCACAAAGTGGACATAGCATGCTGTATCTCTCTTTCCCCACAACAAAACAAAAGTTCTTTTACTTATTTTGAAATAGGAATATTTTCTTTCTTTAGGAGAGAGTACTATTTTATCAGTAGTAAAAGAAAATGGCAGAAAGGGCTCTATTGCCTACTTTATAAATCTATAAACTACAGTTATTTAACTTGAAGAAAAATTTATGATAGTATTCATTGTAATAGATCCCCTTCTCCTCTTCTATCAGTGGTCTCCAAAACAGTAGCTTTAAAGCGTCTTCATTCAACTAAATCTCCCCTCTAAAAGTTACCACATGATCTCTTATTATACAAGTCTTATAGCTTTTTCTATGTTCTCATCCTGCTTGCCTTCTCTGCAACACTGGAAATGTTATATCTTCTTCTGGATATTCTGTCAGGAAGGATAGGGATAGAGCTCTCATATTTTCCAATTTGCTTGACTGATCCTTCTAAGTTTCTTTTGCTGACTCCTTATCCTTGTAACTCCCTTTAATCACAGATGTCCCCTGGGATTTTTTCTCTTTTCACTCAATAACTATGTTATCTGATCATCACATTACTTTCCTTTCTTTAATTATGACATTTGTGCAAATGATTTCCAGATGTATATATCCATACATAGTCTCTTTTTTTATTTCTAATTCTGTAACATTAACTGCTTTTTGGATATCATGAACTATGTACATGAAGCAATATACTATAGCTATCTCAAACTCATTGTGTCTAAAACAGATCTCTTGAGCTCTCCCATTAAACTATCTCTTCATCCAAACTTTCACTATTGTCATATATAAGGCAATGCATAGTCAACCAGGTTCAAAACCTTGGTGTCATTCTCATCTCTTCACTCTCACTCAATTCACATAAATAGTCCATTACTAAATCTTGTCAATTTTAACATATATGTATAACATACATGTGTGTATGGTATGTATGTATACATACACTATATATCTATACATACACAAAATTGTGTATAAATATATGTGTATTTGTGTATGTATATGTAAAATTGGGAAAGAAATAAGCATAAGTAAAACAAACTAATGGTGGAGAATGTATATAAAGGAAAGATTAAATAATAATCTCTCTCTCTCTCTCTCTCTCTCTCTCTCTTTCTCTCTCTCTCTTTTTCTCTTTGCTTTTTTGGTGGGGGGAAGGTAGGACAATTGGGGTTGAGTGACTTGCCCAAGGTCACATGGCTAGTTTTTGTGTTACGTGTCTGAAGTCAAATTTGAACTCAGGTCCTCCTGACTCCAGGGCCAGTGCTCTATCCACTGTGAAACCTAGCCACCCCTCTGAATTCTATCTCAATGAGAGATTTAAACATTAAAAGTGACTTTAGAAAAATAGGATAAAATGCAATAAATCATATATATTAATTGTAGAGGGGAGACACATTTCTTTTAATTCAACAAATAGATGGAATTACTAGGGACAACACTGGTGGAGTAAAATAATTTTAACAAAATTTTTGCAAAACAACATAATTTTAAAAACTTAAAACTAGCATATTAGTAAAATGTTAACAATAAAATATATGAGCAATTATTAAAATTCATATTAGTAACTCAGTTTTTCATCATCTTTAGCTTTATTATAGCTAACATTCATATAGTACTTAGTATGTACCAGACACTGTACTAAATGATTTACAATTAGCATGATGTTTGATCTTCATTACAGTAACCTGGAGGTTGTGCTCTTATTATGCTCATTTTAGAGACAGGAAAACTGAGGCAAACATAAGGGAAATTACTTGTTGAGGGTCATACAACTAGTAAGTATCTGAGGCATTTTTGAACTCAAATATTTCTGACAACCCCTGTGTTCTATCCATTTTTCTCCCTAGCTGTCCCTATGAATAAATAGTCAAAGGATATAAAAAGATAACTTTTAAAAAGGAAACACAAGTTGTTAATATTTAACTTAAAAATACCCAATAATCTGAGACACAAATCCTTACAAATTTGATGTGCCAAGGTTTCAGTTTTGCAAAGAATGATCAGAAGCAAAACTATTCAGCATTCAAGGGGTTCTCACAAAACAGATTCATTCATTTATTTCTCATTGCATGGCAAATCTGTAAATTCTCTCTGGAGAAGAATATGGCACTATGCAATAAAAGATGCAAAAAATAATCATACCATTAACCCTATAATTCCTCTGTTAAGAATGTTCAAGCGGAAAAAAAAAAACTCCAATGATTTCCTTAGTCATGTTATATTTAAGAATAAACTAGAATAAGTCTAAATATCCAACAAGGGAGGAGATGAAGTGGGTAAGTAGATTGATGTATAGCAACAACACAGAATACTAAAAAATACCAAAATGGTGAGAAAATTCAAGTTATCAGGAAACTTACAAAGTCCTTTATGGAGAGAAAACGAAAGCTGCACCCATTTATAAGAAGATAAGAGAACACATTTAAGTCAAGTTATTTTATCAAGTTATTCACTATCTTTATAACCAGTGCACACTTATAGAACTAGCCAGTCTCTGGAAGAATCCCAATTTCATTTGTGAGGAAATGGAGAAATGGAAAGCAAGTAAGACCCTAAGAAAGTTTGCAGTTGCTCAGGCATAGTGGTCTAAGTTTGTCACATCTCTCTCTGTATTCTAATGTGACTCTGGTTGGTGAATTTCCAAGGAATGTAGGTGGGTGCTTATGTGGCATACATCTACCTATTTTTCTTGTAGGGTTGTAAGGTTCCATAGTGGTTGAACCATGTAACAGATAACATCTAAGAAGGGATCTGAATATTGATGGAGGGACTGGAGAGAGAAAGAGAGCAAGCATTTATTAAGTATGTACAATGCATCAGTCACTGTGCTAAGCAATTTATAAATATCTCATTTGATCCTCACCACAACCCTGTGAGGTTGGTGTTAATATTATCCCCATTTTATAGTTGAGGAAACTAAAGTGAGAGCTAATAAATATTTGAGGTAGAATTTGACACCAATTCCAGAACTCTATCCACTGCACCATCTATTTGCCTTTTTCAATATACTTGTGCATATTGAATACTTCCATACTGATCTTAACACCACCCCCTTCAAGTAAGGAGGTGGTTCAGTAATGGGTACCTTCATGACTAATCATAAAACAAGGTTTAACAATACTGTGAATCTTCTTAAAAGAAATAAACAGACTTTGAATGCATACACATTAAAAAATTGCTTCATGACTCACTATATGTGTTCAGAGAGAATATGAAGGACTTTTATTTTTTGCTATGTTCATGTGAATATTGTGACAAGTAAAATATCAAGCTGTCATAGGACTTTCATAAAAAGCATTTGAAGTCTAAAATTTGGAAATTAATGAAGGTTGAAATTAATGAAAAGGATATGTAACTGTTTTAATAGATCATATTTCTATCAAAAATGTTTATCAAAAGAGAGATGTTAGACATGATAGATTGATTAAATTATATTTCTTCATGCTATATGATTGAAATTGTTACAATTAAAATCCATGAATATAAATCATTTATATAAAATTCTGGTAATTAAAAATAATTTTATAATAAATGTGTGTTCAGATGGTATTACCTGAATGTTCTTCCATTACCTGCTGTCTTTAAGAACTGTAACATATTTTGTATTGATTCTTCTCTCTACTTCATTACCACTCTCAATCTTCCTTTACTTAATTGGTTTGTTCTATTTTATTCCTTTAGCTACATATTCAATTCAGTTTTCTCCTAGAGTCTATACTACTTAACTCTGCTAGAAATTTTCTACTGATAACTTACATGCTATCAATTTGCACATTTTTTTTCCCTTATTCCAGACCCAGTGTGATCCATGAATAGAATTTTCCATGGATTCAGTCTGAGAGTCTTCCATGACACAGACTTAAGGCTCTTTAACTATAAGAAAGTCTCAAAAAACCATTCTCACCCAGAGGGAGGGCAGAATTGAATTATTCATGAAAAAGCTAAGGGCAGTTGCCAGCGATATGGGATGTTGAGCTAAGGAGCAAGAGGCAGAAAAGTCAGCACCTAGATGAAGAATATAGTATTATAATTAAACAAGATATGATCTGGAACTCCAATTTAAGATTTTAAAATTATTGAAATAAAAATGGGTTGAAAAGGAACAATTTTGTGGTGAACTTCTCTTGACAGATGGCTATTTCTGACAGTATGTAGTCCCAGAATTTCCCAAGATTGATGCCACTGGCCTGGTGGTAGTCAAGATAATTCTTTATATTCTCTCTTTTCTACTCGTCTTCTTCAACAACACCAAGCCCTTAGGCGATTATGTGGTTAAATAGTGGTTAGAAAAAAATGACTATCCAAGGATGTCTTATACCATCTAAAACCAGAGAATGCTCTGAGAATCTAAAACTTCATTTATAAAAAATTTCTCTCTTTCTTTTAATATTAATGAACATTCATTTTCTCTACCTCCCAACATTTCCAATACCACTTCATTGAAAAAGAAGAAAAACAATACCCTGTAACAAATATGCACATCAAGAAAAACAAATTCCTACATTGGCATGTCCAAAAAAGTATATTTTATTCTGCATTTTCAGTCCATCACCTCTTTTTCAGGATTTTGGGTAGCATTTTTCCTCATTAGTCCTCTGAAATTCTGGTTAGCCTTTGGGCTGATAGTAAGTTCTTAAGTCATTTATAGTTCCTGACAATGTTCTTGTTGCTGTATAAATTGTTTTACTGTTTCTTCTCACCTCAGTATGCATCAGTTCATACAAATATTATCTTTTTTCTTTAAAAACATTCATTGCGCACAACCCCACCTCTACCATCTCCACCCTCCCCTGTCTCTCTTTCCTGAACTGAAGACTTGAATCATAAACTGTAGTATTTCTCTGCTGCAGTGTTGCAAATACATATCAATTTTAAGATGTCCAAATCCAAGTTCATCTTTACCACTAAATGCAACCCTTCCTCATTACTTCCCTAGATCTATCAAGTGCAGCACCTTTCTTCTAATCAGGTTCACAACTTAACATCTTCTTCTAATTCATCACTCTAATTCTTCCATACATTCTAATCATTTCTCATTTCTTGTTGAATTTACAGACTCTGGGCAGAGCCAAGATAGTGGAGTAGAAGCAGGAAATTCTGTGAGCTCCAGCCATAACCAACTCCAATACCTGTAAAATATGACTATAAACAAATTTTAGAGCAACAGAAGCCACAAAGTGACAGAGAGAAACAAATCTCCCACTGAATCCAGCCTGTCAGGTAAACAGAAAATGTCTATCATGTGAGACTGGGAGCTAAGCACAGTCCTGCATGACCCATGACAAGCCCTGTGGCACCACAACTTGTGGCTAAGACCAGCCAGAGCAGATTTCAGAATAGTGAATCTCCAGCACCTGTGGCAGCTTCCAGATTTCTCAACCCATAAATACCAAAGAGAAAGTAACAGGTCAGTGGGGAACTCTTTTGGAACTGGGTGATGGAAGAGCATGGTATAGACCCTGCTCCCAAGGTGAGCAGTGGTGGTGGCATGGCATGCAGCTGCAGCTGCTCCCATATGTCTGCCTCAGGAGCTCCTGGCCTGCAGATCATAGGGGGACCAAGTGACCATTCAGAGTGTAATCACTCTTGCTTTGACCTGCTTGGATAGGGATCACAGTCTTGGTTGGTGGTCCTGGGGTGTGTGGCCAGTGTACCAGAGCTTGTGGTGGCTGCTGATAGGGCACCATCCTCAGACCTCTAACAACATTTGTGGAAAACCCAGTGCCTTGGGACAAAGCTCTCCATTCTGGAGGCAGAGTTCTACTGTGGCAAATAGCTCAAAAGTCAAGTAAATGGCTGGCAAGATGAACAAGCAGAGGAAGCACATTCAGACCATAGAATCCTTTTTGGGAAACAGAAAGGATCAAAACATGGAACAAGAAGAAGTCAACAAAGGCAAAACTCCTGCATCAAAAGCTTCCAAGGAAAATATGGATTGGTTACAGACCATGGGGGAGCTCATGAAGGATTTTGAAAATCAAGAGAAGTGGAGGAAAAATTGGGAAGAGAAATGAGAATTATGCAAGAAAATCATGAAAAGCAAGTCAATAACCTGCTAAAGGAGACCCCCTCCCCAAATACTGAAGACAATAACACCTTAAAAGCTAACTTCAATAGCAAAAGAAGCCCAAAAAGCCAGTGAGCAGAAGAATGCCTGAAAAGGCCAAATTGACCAGATGATACAGGAATTTCAAAAACTCACTGAAGAGAATAATTTCTTCAAAATTAGATTGGATCAAATGGAAGCTAATGACTTTATTAGAAATCAAGATACTATAAAACATACAAACAAATGAAAAAGTAGAAGGCAATGTGAAATATGTCATTGGAAAAACCACTGACCTGGAAAATAGATGCAGGAGAGATAATTAAAAAATTATTGGACTACCTGAAATCCATGATCAAAAAAAGAACCTAGAAATCATCCTCCAAAAAATTCTCTAGGAAAATTTCCCTGATATTCTAGAACCAGAAGGCAAAATAGAAATTGAAAGAATTCACCAACCACCTCTTGAAAAAGATCTCAACAAGAAAATACCTAGGAATATCATAGCCACATTTCAGAGTTCCCAGGTCAAGGAGAAAATATTACAAGCAGCCAGGAAGAAACAATTTGAGTACTGTGGAAACACAATCAGGATAACACAAGATCTAGCAGCTTCTACCTTAAGGGATGAAAGGGCTTGAAATATGTTATTCTGGAGGTCAGAGGAGTTCGATTAAAACCAAGAATCACCTACCCAGTGAAACTGAGTATCATGTTTCAGGGGAAAATATGGCCATTCAATTAAACAGAGGACTTCCAAGCATTCTGTTTTGTTTGTTTGAGGGAGAAGGCAGGGAAACTGGGGTTATGTGACTTGCCCACTGGCCACACAGCTAGTAAGTGTTAAATGTCTGAGGCCGGACTTGAAGTCAGGTCCTTCTCACTCCAGGGGTGGTGCTCTATTTACTACACCACTTAGCTGCCACAAATAATGACTGTATTATATTTTTTAATCTTTTTTTTTTTGTAGGGGAGAGGGGAGGGCAATGGAATTAAGTGACTTGCCCAAGGTAACACAGCTAGTAAGGGTTAAGTGTCTGAGGTTGGATTTGAACTCAGGTCCTCCTGACCACTTAGCTGCCCCTCTTTCAAGCATTCTTGATGAAAAGAAACAGAGATAAACAGAACATTTGATTTTCAAATACAAGAAGCAAGAGAAGTATGAGAAGGTAAACACAAAAAGGAAATCATAAGGAACTTATTAAAGTTGAACTATTTACATTTCTCCATGGGAAAATGATAATTGTAATCATGAGGCTTTTCTCAGTATGAGGATAGTAGAAGGGAATATATATGTGTACATGTATATATATATATATTTTATATAGGAGGGCATGGTGTGCATAAATAAATATGTGAGTGTGTGTATATATGTGTATATGTATACATAGAGCACTCAGGATCATTTGAATAGGAAGGGATGATATCTAAAAAATAAAATTAAGAGGTAATAGAGGAATATAATGAAAGAAGGAGATAGGGAGAGATAGAATAGAGTAAATTATCTCATATAAAAGAGGCAAGCGACAACTCTTACAATGGAGGGGAAGAACAGGAAGGTGAAAGGGAAGGGGTCAACTTTACTCTCACTGAATTTGGCTTCAGGAGGGAATAACATACATACTCATTTGGGTATGTTACCCTACAGGAAAGTAGGGAGGAAGTGATTGCGGGGGGGGCGGCTTATAGAAGGGAGGATAGATTAGGAGAGAGGGTAGTTAGAAGCACACACTTTTGAAAGGGACAGGGTCAAAGTAGAAAATAGAATGAGTGGGGGGCTTGATAAGATGGAGAGAAATATAGTTAGTCTTTCATGATATATCTACTGTGGAAATGTTTTCGCATAATTACATATGTACAACCTATATTGAATTGCTTATATTCCCAGTGGTGGTAGGTGAGTAGGGAAGAAGGGAAAGAACCTAGAAATCAAAGTTTTAAAAACAAATATTAAAAAATTTTAAAAAATTGTTTTTACATGCAACTGGGAAATTAGATATACACTTACTGGGATATAGAAATCCATCTTGCTCTACTAGAAAGTTAGAGGGGTGATGGGGGAAGATATAAGAGATAGCAGATTGGGGAAAGAGGTATTGAGTATGCTCACTATTTTGGGGTGGGAATAGGGGAAAGATGGAGAGAAAATATGTAACTCAAAATCTTGTGGAAATGAATGTTGAAAACAAAAATATGTAAAAAAAAAAACAATTTACAGTCTCAGCATCTGTCATGTCAGTCCTTTTATCTTCACTTACACTAGATCTATCATAGTTCAGACCCTTATCATCTATTGTCTGGACCTGAAACCACTTTCTCCCAACTTCATTCTGCCTAACACATCACTTCCAAATTAAATTTCCAAAAGTATACACCATTTCCTGTACTGCACAATAAGCTTTAATGTCTTCCAGTATTCTTCTGGGATAGAATATAATTTCTCCCTTTGTCCTTTAAAATTCTCACAATATTGTTCAAAACTATCTTTTTCTACTTTTTTTTTTCTTTTAGCATCTCTATCACCTTCTTATAACAAATGAGTTGAGCAAAACAATTCTACGTATTAGCCATGTCTTGAATTTTACATTTTTAACTCTAGTTCCTCACCTTTATATCAAGAGCTAGGTGGCATGCATCAGCATCAGTCTTCTGAGTTTTTGAATGGGTACCATATTGGTAAGTGTTCTGTAGTCATTCATTGTTGCTTCTTTCTCACTGTCAATCATTGTGTAAACTGTTCTCTTGATTTTGCCTATTTTGCCTTATACCATTTCTTATAAATATTTTTTCAGATTTCACTAAAATGTTCATGTTCACAATTTTCTAAGGCAAATTTTTACTCAATTAAATTTAAGAAACACAATTTGTTCAGCTATTTCCAAATTGGTGGGCACCTACTTTGTTTCTAATTCTTTATAAAAAAATTACTGAGATATAGATTTATGTACATATGAATCACTGCTTAGTGTTGTTTTTTTTACCTCTTTCTACAATATGCCTAATACTAGCATTACTGGATTAAGAGGTATGTACCATCCTGGGAATTTTAGGATATAATCACATCAATTTGGGTCTTTGAGAGTTTCATTTTTTCTGGATATTGTTTAACAGTCCATAGTTTCACCAAAAGTATCATCAGTGTGACTGTCTTTATATAACCTCTCCAATGACTTGTCATTTTCCTTATTTATGACCTTTAGCAATTTGATGAATGTGAAGTGAAACTTCACAATTGTTTTCTTTGCATTTTTATTATTATTAGTCATTTAGAGAATTTTTCAGAAAAATTGGGGCTTCAATTTCTCCATTTGAAAACTGCTTACTTATGTACTTACAGTATTTATCTATTTGGGAATTTTTTTTCTTATGAACTTATATAATATCCTATATATTGGGTAATAGATATTTTTGATAGAAATATGCTGAAGATGTATCCAGTTAACAATTTTTAATAATCTTTATTGCCCTGGTTTTTGATAAATTTTTTTCATTACTATTGCATATTTTATTTTCTACTCTTTTTTCAGTTAATAATTCTACAGCAAGCTGTAATTGTGAAAACATCCCTTTTTCTTCCGTTTAATTTCTTTTTTAAAATGTAACATTTTTATTTGCCATATGTAAATATGGAGTTTATTGTGAATTATACTGTAAGATACTGGTCAAATTTAATTTCTGCCAAATATTTCTAATTTCCCCAAAAATTGTGTGGGACAGTGAGAATACTATTTCCAATATTTGATTTTTGGTTTAAATTATACACTGTGATAGTATGTACAATTGGTTCTGTGTCTTTTTTGTCCTTTCTGCTCTGCTATTCTTTTGTTTTTCTTTTCATTTTTTTAAACAGCACCAAATTGTTTCAGTAGTTTCTGCTTTATTATGTAGTTTGTGATTTGATATTTATGCCCCTTCATTTTTACTTTTTAAAAAATTATTTTTCCTGGAGCTACTTGATCTTTTTTTTCTTATCTGAGCTTCTCATGCTTTTTGGGTTCCAGAATCCCCTTATACTCAAGGCTCATTCTCTAATTTTATCTTTGCCACTTCATAGCTGTAGGACATAGACAAGTCACTTCATTTCTCTATGTTTCCTCTTTTGTAAAGTGGATAAAATTATACTTAAGCTAAGTGCTTCACAAAGATATGATCAATGAAATGTGTGGAACAATTTCTAAAACACTTCAATTTATAGATTATAATTTTATTTAATGTATGAAAATGATCACTAAAATGATGATTATTTTAGTAGATGTTATTTAACTATGATGCTAAGAGACAACAATGGCCTAAAGGACAAAAGTCTAGAAGACCTGAATCTGAGTACTGACTCTGACACAAAGTAGTTGTGTTACTTTCAATGCCTTTCAATGCCTTCAGTTAACTCTCCAAGTATTAATTAGAAATAAGTTTCTACTTTGATTCATTGGAGGCATTTTAACTCTGACAGTCCTGAAATAAAAAAAAATTGGATTCATGGGAAAAATTATTTCATTTAAATAGAAGAACATATGAGATGAGAAAAAGATTGAGGATGTAGAGAATTAGGTATCATGCTCTTACCTAATTTAGGAAAGGTATGGGTAACAAAAACAAAAAGAAGAAAATAACAATAACAGCAAACCCAAAGAATTTTCATTAAGAGATATGTGTGTATGTTTGTATAAATATATGTATAGGTATATGTACATGAGTATGAATTGAGATACTAAGCAGACAAGGTGGGCATGGTCATGCATACCTATTGCCACTGGGTAGGCAGAGGTTGTTGGATTTTTTGAATCTGAGAGTTCTGAGCTGCAGCAGGGATAATGCCAATCAGGTATTGTCATTAGGCAATATCATAAATCTGCAAGTTTCCTAAGGAAGGGTGAACTAGCCCAGGTCAGTAACAGGGACAGTCAAAGCTTCTTTGCTACTCAATAGTGGGATCAAGCTGAGTGGCTCCTGCACTTCCAGCCTGAAAGTCATAGGGAGACCTTGTCTCAAAAGTAAATAAACAAACAAATAAATAAATATTATAAAAGAGGAAGTAACTACATTTAAAATTACTTTTATTTCACACTCACTAAAAACTACTTCTTCAGGGTATTTCCTATCTCTAAAATTGATCAGTTTTATAAAAGTAAATCATTACTGTTTTTCAGGCCTCAAGGATATTAAAATCTGACAAATCAAGCCCATTATTAGCTATGAAAATTCAGGCAAGAACCATTGATTACAGTTGAGAATCCTCTGTAACAACCAATACTTTCAGTATCGATAATCAGTTCTCTAACTTAAAACAACCTATGACATGTGAGAGTAAAGAAGTTCCTCTGTGTATGCTTTAGGAGCTTTTCCTTGGTAGAGTATCTTTACCATGTGAGATTACTCTTTCATTCTAACTTTGATTAATTTCTCCTCAGTCTTTATCAAGTACTTAGATAATTTGTTTGTGATATGCTTTCTAAAACTGTTTCTTTCACGTAGTTCTTTCCTTTCTGAAGAAGCAGGGCTGCCATGGCACCTTTTAGGCATTTGTCTATTCCCTGTTCATTTGGAGCACCAAGACTAAACAAAGGTCTGTCGCTCTCAAATTATGAAGTCTTATACTTAGAACAATGCTGCAGAGAACCTCTACTTCATCTTTTTCTGTCCTATCCTTCTAAGTTCCAACATTTTCTCAGAGAATATATATTTTTTCTGAAACTGAGTTTCTTCAGGAATCTTATTAAAACAGGGTTGGGGGAAATTCCAGAGCACCACACTTAATGTGCTATTCCTTGGAGTCTATGGCCCTAGGTTTCTTGGATTACTTTTGCTCATTTCTTTGGTTGGCTTCTTGTTTCTTCTCTTGTACTTATATATTTGTACATAGAGTAAGCTGCTGTTCTATCTCATGGTAAGATGAACACTGCATTTCTTCATCTTTCCTTCCATTACACTCTACTCAAGGCTTCACATTCCTGCATACTCACCACAATCTTTTTCTCCTATGACTCAGGGCTGGTCTAATTTCTTTTTTAATTTAATTTTATTTTGTTTTTTAAATTAAATTTTATGTTTAATTTTAGTTTACATCATTCATTTCCATAAGATTTTGAGTTACAAACTTTCTCCCTTTCTTTCCCCAATCCACCACCCCAAAACTGTGATCCCACTGTATACCCCCTCCCCCAATCTGCTCTCACCTATGTCTTCCCCCATACACACTCTGACTTTTCAGTAGGGCAAGATGTATCTCTATAACCCAGTGCCTGTATATCTTATTTCCCAGTTGCATGTAAAAAAAATTATGCCAATATTTTTTTTTAATTTGATTTTAAAACTTTGAATTCCAGATTCTTTCCCTTACTCCCTCATCACCCACCTTTACTGGGAAGATTAGCAATTCAATATAGGTTGTACATATGCAGCTATGTAAAACATTTCCCCAGTGGATATATTGTGAAAGACTGACTATATTTCCCTCCATGCTATACCGACCCCCACTTGTTCTATTCTCTACTTTAACCCTGTCCTTTTTCAAAAATGTGTGCTTCCAACTTCCCTCACCCCCAACCTGCCCTACCTTCCATTATCCCCCCTCTCATCCCATTCCTACCTACTCTCCTGTAGGGTGAGACACCCTATTTAGTGTGTATGACATTCCCTCCCTAAGCCAAATACAATGAGAGTAAGGTTGACCCATTCCCTTTTGACTCTATTTTCCAGATCAGTGGTTTTCTCAATATTTCACATTGCCTTCTATTTTTTCATTTGTTTTGATCTGTTTAATAGTATCTTGATTTCTCATAAAGTCACTAGCTTCCATTTGCTCCAATCTAATTCTGAAGGAATGATTCTCTTCAGTGAGCTATTGAGATTCTTTTTCCATCTGGCAAATTCAGCTTTTTAAGGTATTCTTCTCTCCATTGGCTTTTTGAGCCTCTTTTGCCATTTGAGTTAGTCTATTTCTTAAGGTGTTATTTTCTTCAGTCAGGTTGTTGACTCTGTTTTCATGATTTTCTTGCATCACTCTCATTTCTCTTCCCAATTTTTCCTCCATTTCTCTTATTTGGTTTTCAAATTCCTTCTTAAGCTCCTTTATGGACTATAAATAGTTCATATTTTTCTTGGAAGCTTTTGGTTCAGGAGTTCTGACTTTGTTGTATTCCTCCTATTCCATGCTTTGTTCCCAAAAAAAGAGTACAAAGTTAGATTGCTGTGCTTGCTTTGCTTCCTTTGCTTGCTCATTATGCCACTCAATTACTTGACTTGATCTTTTTGCCACAGTAGAACTCTGTTTCCAAAGAGGAGAGCTTTGTCCCAAATCCCTGGAGTATTCTCAGCTGCTGGAGCTATTAATTGGGTACCCTCTCAGAAGCCTCCAGTGGCTCTGGCACACTGTTCACATACCCCAGGACCTCCACCCTAGACAGCAATCCAGATCCAAGAAGGTTAAAGCAAGAGTGACTACCCCTCAGACTGGTCTCTTGGTCCCCTTACAATCTGCTGGCCAGGAGCTCTGATGCAGCCACGTGGCAGCAGCCACTATGGCTCAGCCTCTTCTCCCTCCAGGGGGCAGAGGCCAGACTACATTCCTGGACTGCCTGTTCCCACAAAATCCACACTTAATTCTCACTTTGTCTATAGAATTTATGGGTTGATAATACTGGAAACCACCACAGCTTCTGTTGATCCTCTCTTCTGAAATCCCTCCAGCCAGGGCTGGTTTTAGCCACCCTGAATCCAAAACCAAGGACTCAAAGGGGGCTGGGCTAGTGTCCCAGAATGCTTCAATGGACCCTTCCTGTCAGCCTTCCAGACTGTATTCAGCAGGAGGTTTGTTTCTCTCTGTCACTTTGTGGGTTCTGTAACCCTAAAGTTTGTTTAGAGTCATTTTTTTATAGGTATTTGAGGTGGTTATGGAGAGGGCATATGGGATTTTGCTGCTTCTATTTTGCCATCTTGACTTTACACCCCCCTCCCCAGGACTCATCTAATTTCACAAGGTTCAATGGACCAAAGGAATCTGGTCCCCAAGTTATTGCCACATACTTATTTGCAAGCCTACCATGAAGGACACAGGGATGAATCAGTGGAAGACCTTAGTAGGAGGTGGGAATGTGGGAGGTGGTAGGGGCAGAAGGATTGGAACTCTTAAGACTGATAGAATGTTTTTTGTATGCCTTGAAAACCAGCTTTTTTGGAGGATAAAAGACAAACCAGAAATTTTAGGCCAAAGGAGTGGAGGCACATAAAGGTGGGGAGTTAAAGTATCAGGAGGAAAAGCTTTGTGAGCCATCATATATATATATATATGTGTGTGTGTGTGTGTGTGTGTGTGTGTGTGTGTGTGTGTGTGTGTAATTTTCCTGTAAGCATGATCTTGTGGTAAATTCTTTATGGTGGTTGTTATTTAATAGTATTTTCCCCCAATTATGGGTCAAAACAATTTTTAGTGTTCATTTTTACAAGAAGTTGAATTCCAGATTTTTTTGCCCTCTTTCTGTCCCCTCCCCTCTTCCAAAAAAATGATAGGCAATTTGAATTAGGTTACACATGTGCTTTCATGCAAAAATTTCCATATTAGTCACAGTTGTGAAAGAAAAAACACGTCAAAAGGGGAAAAAACATGACAAATAATAAAGTAAGTTAAAGTATCCTTCAATCTGCATTTAGAGTTCATCAGCTTATTATCTGGATGTGGATAGCATTTCCCTTCATAAGTCCTTTGTACTCATCTTGGACCATCATTTTACTGAGAACTGTGTCATTCACATGTCACACAAAGCTGTGTCACCACAGCTGGTTATCACACAATGTTGCTGATGCTATGTACATTGTTTTCCTGGTTCTGCTAATTTCATTCTGCATCAGATCATATAAGGCTTTCCAGGTGTTTCTGAAATCTGCCTGTTCATCCTTTCTTGTTGTGTAATAGTGTTTCATCACATTCATATACCACAGTTTATTCAGATATTCCCCAACTAATGGGAATCTCCTCAATTTCCAATATTTTACCATGTGGTAGGTCTTTTCATTTTTCTCTTCTCTCTCATCACTCAGATTTTTCATTTTGTGGGTCCCTGTTGATAACTTTATAGGTGAAGAGGGAAGAGCTATTTCTAGACTTCACCTCATTCAGTCATCTTTCCAATATAATTGCACAGTGAATAGATTGCTGATCCTTGCCTGAGAAAGGCCTGAGTTGAAATATGGTCTCAGACAGGTACTAGTTGTATGACTGGGCAAGTCAGTTAACCACTTTTACCTCCTCTACCACAGTTATGTATTTAACACATATGTTATTTATTATTTAGAATATAAAATGTAAGGTCCCGAATTCTCCTAACTGGGGAACTCTGTACCTCCCTCATAACCATGGGACATTCTTTTGATGACAAAGAAAGAGCCCAAGGATCTCCTGATTGATTATGTGTAGTAGTTTAATCAGTCATTATGAATACTTACAAGAGAGGGGCTACTGGGATGACTGCCAGAGTCTTCAATGGATCCCTGAAATAAAAAAACAGAAAATCCCTGTGGTAATCATAGAAAACAAGCAAAGAGAGAAGGAGCTAGAAAGTGCATCACTATTGATTCGTGCATATTTTTGTTTTTCTGCTTAGTAATGAGCTTGCGAGTTAAGCCAATGTTATGTCCAAACATAAATATGTGTGTATATCACATAATAGTCACATATGGATCATGATATTCTTGTTATGCTTGCCATAGGTCATAGTATTTGCGTTTTAACTCAGTTTCTAAATTATGATTCAGTATGTAAGATATGATTTTTTAATAAGTCATCATGTTCAGGCTTCCAACTTTCACAGATATTAAATTTTTATGGTTTTTCACTTATTATTGTATTTTATGGGCTTTCCGTAGTTGGAACCACACAATAGCATGTGTTTTATATAACACATATATTGCATTAGATTATATGGTATACACAAAATTTTATGGTATTCATGATGACATACATGTAACATATGCACAATATATTGTAATGATGGCAACACCAGGTATTTACCTTGTTGGTATGTGTATATGTGTATGTATTTATGTATGTGTATAGTGCTACCTGAGGCCACACTATGACATACCACATCAGAGAGTCTTGCAAAATGTTGATTATTGTATTAATTGTCTCTGGGTTTCAGTTTCTCATCTGTAAAAAGATAGAGTTTGTCTAGATGGTTCTCTGAGTTTCTTCCTTTTTCTTATATTTTATAACTTTTTTCATTTTTTCTCCTGGAGGGATGAGGTGTCTTCTATCATGCAATGCTAAATTGCCCAAAGTTACAACCAGGAAGGGTACCAATATCTATGAAAATCTTCCGAGTTTCACTAATAACAGCTGCAATATGACCTAGATCAGACTAACTGATGGATGAACAGGCATGGTTCCAATTTGCATACCTTTAAGGTAGCTTTCACATAACTGTCCTAAGGGCTTCTACTTGGCTCACAGCCAGAAGAATCAGAAGACTATGCTGAAATGTGTCATTTGACATAGTTTAAAATATGCAGAGAGAATCATAAAAAAATTAAAAGCAATCTATTAACCAATGATTTTTGAAACTTAGGTGAATAGAGAAGTAACTTAAATGCCTTTTAATGAGACTGCAAACATCTCTCTGGCCCTGTAATTCTATATTTGTTGCTAAAGACAACAATCATGATCTCTGACTCCATCATGTTTTCTTTCAAAACCATCCCTCACTTTTCATACAACATTAGGCAGGTCAGCCTAATTCAGCTCTTATTTAGCAAAAAAAGAATAAATGTGGAAATTAATGACTTGGAACAAGGAATTTTCTTTGATATACTGACTATGATTTTAATGTGTCCTCGAGAACAGAAGATTTTTTCTAAAAATAGATATTGTTTATTTTTCATTATTTGATTCATACCCTATACACTATGTCAGAACTCTTGAAACCCATTCTTCTCCTTCTTTCCATTAATCAAGCAGAAACTGCAACACACATGTATATGTATACATATATGTATGTATGTGTAAATGTATATATATATGGGTACATATATGTATGTATGCATTCACATAGGTACATATATTCTCCACATATTTTAATTCCAAAAAGATAACATTATTATGGATTATAGCTTGCAGTCTACTTTAAATTACGCGGTTTGATTCCTCATGTATTATTTTAAAATAACCTACAGTAACATAGAACTTGCAAATTTAAGATTCAATTATTAATGAGTACAAAATCCTTAGTGAGATTGAAGCTTTATTGACATAATGTTATTGGAAAAATACAGTTAGATCTATAATTTCAGTGATATGGCTTTCTATATACCAGTGCATAGCAAGGCTCTGCTTACTTCCATTAGAATATGAATTCTTTGATAGTAGGGATTGTTTTATTATTTGTACTTGCATTGCTAGACCCTTCCTGGAATAAAATTGATGGTATTAAATGTGTTAATTTCTCATTTTTTATTCTTGTATTTTTTATATCTTCCACAGAGATTATGACCAATGTTTCAGAGATGTTCTTCTGGAATATCTTGGGGTACTAATAAGGCAGAAGGAATTTCCTTATCAGAGGATTTGCTATACCAGTTTAATCATGGATCCAGTCCATATCTCTAAAAAACCAATGTAGTACTCAGGATGTCTCTCTTCTGTCTTTCATTCTTCCTCCAGTACTAATCTTCACTCCTTTCAAACCTGATATCAAACCACAATAAATAGCTGCTATTCTTGTCCTCATTTTATAGCTGAGGAAAATTAGGTTAAGATGTCTATTGACTTTTCTAGACAATATATGTAACAAAGCTTTTCCATAACTCTCTATTCAGAAAAGTGTCCCTCTTCCATACTTTTTAGGTTTTTCTGTTTTAGTACTTTGATGTAATTGTTAATGTAAATAATTCATTCATTCAGCAAACCTTCTTTAAACTGTTAAAGAAACATCCTGCAAGGAATATGATATAAGTTTTGCTCTCAAGGAGATTACAGACCAGTTTTATTCTTACAGACCCATGAATTATAATAGTAAAAATTATATTACAGATATTTCCCTCATTACGAGTTTTCCTAAATGACCTCTCTAACCTAGTTAGCAAACCTAATAATTTTGCATCTCACTACCCCTACCAGTCCACTGCAGCTGCTGTAGAGAATGAAGGAGACTCAGAGATGTCCATGGAAGAAAGAAACTGACAAATGATGATTTTAAACATGAATTTTTTTTTGCTTTTTGGAGGAGGAAGATAGGGCAATTGGGGTCACAAAACTAGTCAGTGTTAAGTGTCTGAAGCTGAATTTGAACTCAGGTCCTCCTGACTACAGGACTGATACTCTATTCACAGTGCCACCTAGCCTCTCCAATAAGAGTATTTTTATGTAACATATTTGAACTTACAGAAGGGCAGGTGCTTAGTTTTAGACCCATGTAACTAGAGATCATTGGATTTAAAGACTTTCAAGGCATTCATCTTGAAAATGGTCTTGAAATGAATGGTCTTGAGGGGAAGCAAGGTGGCATACTGAATAGAACACCATACCTGGAGTCATGATAATCTGAGTTCAAATCTGACCTTAGACACTTGACACTTACTAGCTATGTGACCCTGAGCAAGTCACTTAATCCCAGTTGCCTCACACAAAAAAGAATGGTCTTGAAAGACTATTGCCATGAAGAGAGAAAATTATTTCTCTGCTCTGGGACTCTGTGAATGGAAGAATTGGCAAGAGCTTTGGACACAAGACATTTTTAATGTCTTTCCAGAGTTTGAGAGGGGATACATGTGCCCTCTTGGGATACCTTCATGGAAAAGTCTATGAACAAAGAGGGAAATCTTTGAAAAGAAATTGACATGCAGAGGAGGTAATGTCTCAAGAATATGCCTATTTCTGGTTTTCACTAAAGACTTCACAGAATTTCTTCTTGTGTGAAATTATAATTCTCTTTCTCAGTAGATGTGAGATATTTTTGTCCTAGACACCATTCACCCTTTGTATTATTTGGTGTAATTCTAATCTGTATAAGTTCTTTGATTTCTGTTTACTATTTGCTTGGATAAATGAATTCATTTGCCCTTCACCATTTTGATATTATTTGTGTAACTAGCATTTTATGGAAAAGATATCAAGCCTTCAGATATAGTTCAAAGTATACTCCTTAGGGGCGAATAGGTGGCATATTGAATAGAGCACTGGCCCTGGAGTAAGGGCCTGAGTTCAAATCTAGACTCAGAGAGTTAACACAAATGCTAGATGTGTAAACTTGGGCAAGTCACTTAACTCCAATTGCCCTCCAAAATGGAAAAAAAATGTATACTCCTTCTCTGTTAAGAGATAGTGACCAGGGTGGTGGAATCAAGATGGCAGAGTAGAAACAGGACTTCCCTGCAGCTCCAGCTTCCACCTCCTCTAATTCATGTAAAAAATGACTCTAGACAAACCTTGGAGCTACAAAACCCACAAAATGATACAGAGAAGCTAACCTCCCACTGAAGACAGCCTGGCAGGCTGGCAGAAAGAGGCCAGCAGGGTTCTCTGGGAGAAGAGCCCAGCAAGCTGAAAACTCAAGGATTTCATATCAGGGTGGCCTGACCAGCCACTGGCTGGAGGGACTTTAGATCACCATCAGGTGTGACGGTTTCCAGAATTATCAACAAATAGATGCTAAGGACAAAGTGAGAGGTCAGTGTAATGTGGATTTGGGATCTGGTAGTTTGGGAGTGCAGTCTATCCTTTACCCCTGGAGGAAGAAGCAGCTAAGGTGCCTTGAACTTACAGGCACCACCACATAGCATCTTCAGCTCTTGGCTTGAAGATTATAGGGGGACCAAGCAATCAGTCTGATGGGTAATTGCTCTTGCATTTACCTGCTTGGATCTGGATTGTGGTCTAGGGTGGTGGTCTTGGGGTGTGTGATCAGCTTGCCAGAGCATGTGGAGGCTCAGAGAGAGCACCCAACTAACAGCTGCAGCTGTAAAAATCCCAGCCATTGGGACAAAGCTACCCTGTCTGGTAGCAGAGACCAACTGTGGCAAAAAGATCAAAAGTCAAGTAAATTGAGTGGCAACAGGATCAAGTAGGAAGCAAAGCAAGCAGATCAATCCAACTTTACACTCCTATTTTGGGGACAAAAAGGAACAAAGCTTGGAACAACAGGAAGACAGCAAATCAGAGCTCCTGGACCAAAAATTTCCAAGAAGTTTATGAGCTGGATAAAGGACACATAGGACCTTATGAAGGATTTTGAAAACCAAATAAGAGAAGTGGAGGAAAATTGGGAAGAGAAATGAGAATTATGCAAGAAAATTATGAAAGGAGAGTCAACAACCTAACTGCAGAAAATGACACATTCAAAAAATAGGCTAACGCAAAGGGCAAAAGAGGCTCAAAAAACCAATGGAGAGAATGCCTTAAAAAGCTGAATTTGCCAGATCTAAAAGGAATCTCAAATCTCACTGAAGAGAATCATTCCTTCAGAATTAGATTGGAGCAAATGGAAGCTAATGACTTTATAAGAAATCAAAATATTATTAAACAGATCGAAACAAATGAAAAAAATAGAAGGCAAAGTGAAATATCTCATTGGGAAAGCCACTGACCTGGAAAATAGATCCAGGAGAGATAATTTAAAAATTATTGGACTACTTGAGAGCCATGATCAAAAAAAGAACCTAGAAATCATCCTTCAAGAAATTCTCTAGGAAAACTGCCTTGATGTTTTAGAACCAAAGGGCAAAATAGAGGTTGAAAGAATACACGGATCACCTCCTGAAAAAGATCCCAAAAAGAAAACTTCTGGGAATATTATAGCCAGGTTCTGAAATTCTCAGATCAAGGAGAAAATATTACAGGCAGGCAGGAAGAAACAATTTAAATATTGTGGAAACACAGTCAAGATAACACAGGATCTGGCATCTTCTGCACTGAGGGATCAAAGGGCTTGGAATATGATATACCAGAGGTCTAAGCAGCTGGGATTAAAACCAAGAATCACCTACCCAGCAAAACTGAGTATCATGCTTCAGTATATAATATGGTAATTCAATGCAATAGAGGACTTTCAAGCATTCTTGATGAAAAAACCAGAGTTGAATAGAAAATTTGACATTCAGATACAAGAATCAAAAGAAGTATGAAAAAGGTAAACAGGGGAAAGAAATCATAAGGAACTTATCAAAGTGGAACTATTTACATTCCTACATGGAAAAATAATAATTGTAACTGATGAAATGTTTCTCAGTATGATAATATTTGAAGGGAATAGAAATGTGTATGTATATATATACATACATATACATATATATACACATATATATGTCTATGCAGGAGGGTATATGGGCATATTGATACATATGTGAGTGTGTGTATGTATAGGTACAAGTACACATAGAGAGCACAGGACCAATTTAATAGGAAGGGATGATACTTAAAAGGTGAAATTAAGAGGTGAGAGAGGAATATAATGAGAGAAGATGGGGAGAGACAGAATGAGGTAAACTATCTCATATAGAAGAGGCAAGGGGAAATGGTTACAATGGAGGGGAAGAGCAAGAAGGCAAAAGGGGAAGGGTCAATCTTATTCTCATTGAGATTGGCTTAGGGAGGGAATGACATACAGACTAAATAGGGTATCTCATCCTACAGGAGAGTAGGGAGGAAGGGGATGAGAGGGGGGATGATGGAAGGAAGGGCAGGAAGGGTGGGGAGGAAAGTTGGATGTACCCACTTTTGAAAAGGGACAGGATCAAAGTAGGGAATAGAACATGGTGAGGTGGGATAGGATGGAGGGAAGTATAGTCAGTCTTTCACAATATATCCACTATGGAAATGTTTTGCCTCACTACACATGTACAACCTATATTGAATTGCTTATCTTCCCAGTAAGGGTGGGTGACAAGGGAGGAAGGGAATGAATCTGGAATTCAAAGTTTTAAAGTCAAATGTTTAACATTTTATATATATATATATATATGTATGTATATATTCTATAATTAATATCATTTTACATGTAACTGGGAAACAAGATATACAGGCACTGGGGCACAGAGATCCAACATGCCCTACTGGAAAATTGGAGGGGAATGGGGGAAGATATGGGAGAGAGCAGATTGGAGGAGGGCATATCCAGTAGGATAGCCATTTTGGGGTGGTGGGTAGGGGAAAAATGGGGAGAAATTTTGCAACTCAAAATCTTGCAGAAATGAATGATGTAAACTCGAAGTTAATAAATCATTTGATAAAGTAAAAAAAAGTGACCAGGAAAATGTTGTGTATATATAAACACATGCATATATACACACATATATACCTATATGTATGTATGTGTATATGTGTATGGATATATACACATGTTTATATGTGTATGCATGTATATTTTATGTCTAGTAATACTTAGGTGGACCAGTAGGCATACTTTTAGCATATTACCCTCTCTCTGAGGACAGCAGAGGAGCCAGGATCATGCCCCCTTTCTCCTATTCCACTCCTGGCAGGAATCAAATTCTTTGTTGGAGAGGGGTGGTCAATATTTCAGAGATAGCTCTTCAAACCTCCCTGTAAGTCACATCTTTAAAAAATCCTATGTTACATGTTCACATATAATTTCAGGGCAACAAAAATATACTCATGAATATGCATACATATAAGGAGGGAAGGCAAAAGTGAGAGGGAAGGATAGCTACAGTGAGATGTCAATAAGAGAGTTAGAGAAGTACCCATACCTCTAAAAAGGCAGGATATATCCACCACTTAGCTGTGCAGGCCTTGGAAAGGTCTGGGGATGTCATAGAAGGGAAGAATTAAGAGGAAAAGGTACATGCCTTAGATAAAATAACCTTCAGTATGTGATAGGAAGAAGAAGGGAATTCATTGCATTGTGACCGTATCTCTTTGACTTAGGACCCAGGACCTAAGCAATGTCAAATTCTTTTTACTTCCTGTTTGGAGCCTGATGCATAGCAGGCACTTAAATGCTTGATGATTGATTGACTGACTGTCCTACACCACAAGGGTTACTCTATGATGTGGATAAATATTAGGTTTCTGTTTTTAATAGGGAGGGACAGGGGCATGGGTGTGCCAGAGTCAGGTCATACTTACTTATGAGAGACAATTGTTAAATTTTCAGTATGAACATTTATGCCTCAGAATTTGGCAAATGCTATAGATTATTGATTGATTTATTATTTTGTCTAGATCTAAAAAAATGATGGAGAAATAAAAATAATGCAGTTTAAAAGTATATCTTATGCACCCTTTTGTGGGAGAGACAATTATTAAATATTTGCCAGACTACCTGTGGATGGAGAGTGGGATGGTGTTCAGTTATCAGACAGGTTCATCTGACTGTCCCTCTTCCTTTAAAATTGCAGGTAAATTAAACTCAATTAACTAGGAAATATTATTCTTCCAACAAGGAAATTTCCAAATATGGAAGGTATGGAGGTGGAGGGGAGCTATCTATAATAGAAATAGCCTGTCTCAAGGAACACCAGCCCCAGAAAAACAGAGGGTTTTTTTTTCCTTTATTACCACATTCCTACAACACCACAGAAAAACACAGATCTATTGTAGATCTCCTAAATCTCTACTTGGCTAAGAGTTCAAATAGATATGGTAAATTTTCTGGAAATTATTCTGATGTAAGGAAAAAACAGAACAACACCCTACTTATGATCTGATACAAGAAAGAGCTGAATCTAATGCTACCAAGGAAACCAAAAAGCTACAACCAATCAGAAAAATCTACCCAGTAAACAGGGGACAATTCTCAGTTGAAGAAAAATGACTTATAAGTTAGAATAGGTAGCTAGCTAGCTAGATACATATATACATATGTACATATATACATACATATATACCCCCTGTAAAGAAATTGTTCAACTGGAAATATATGTGGCATGTGTATATGTACATATGTATATATATATATATGTATATTGTATGTATGCATGGACATGCCTTATGTATGTGCAAGCACATACCCACATATATTTACATATGTGCACACAAATAAACATACAATACAGTTTGTAGGTTTATGCATATGCAAAATTATATTTATGCATACATATGTGTTTATAAACACATCTCTTATGGATTATTCATATACATACCAATCCATTATTCTTAACTACCAATAAGACATATGTTCCTGAAAAGCATGAAAATCTATATTTTTGCATTATTCCCCAGAGGAAAAGAGTCAACAAATTTTGTAATGTAGGTTTACTCATTCAGGTCAGGTTCTGATTCCTCATATTTGTGGATAATTGCTCTTGCTAAGGAATCAATTCTACCTTTACAGGCTCTTACCTCAATAGATAAACCCAACTGTTGATTCCTCATCGTATCTATATTTTATGTCTATTTAGCATTATACAGAATTGCACTAGAATCTACTATTCAGGTACAAGAAAATGATAATATTTCTGCCCTAAAAGAGTTTATCATGAAATAACTTCTGAGCATAGAATTTCATTGATAGTTGTGCCCTTATTTCCAAAATGTGTTAGTCATTGATCTTAAAGACTGTTTTCATTTGGGGAAAATTACCTTATTACATTAAATTACCTCTGAGTTCCTTAATATGCTACACATAAATCCCCCAAATAAGTCAGAAAGTCTAAAATGATGTGGGGTTTTCCCACATATCCCAAATGTGTCAAAGTCTATAGGTTGATTTTCTCCATAAGGAGGTTTTAAGTTGTAATATTGGGAAGGTATAGTTTAGGAGGTAACTATGAAAAGAGGTTCCCCTCTTCATAGGAAATTAAGAAAGTTTGCCAGGACAAGAGACTATAGCTCTATTTTGATTCTACTAATGAGTCAATAATTCATGAGAGACAGGAGTGATTGCATAAAACACAAATAAATATTATGAGATGTCTATACTGTGGGATTATGGGAATGAGGTGAACAAGAAACCTTAAGATATTTACATAAATTTAATCTCAGAGATAGCTCTAAAACATGTCATCACATGACTCATGAATACAATATGATTATGAAAGTATATATGTTTTTAAAAGATATTAGACAAAATAAATGGCGAAGTAATCTTGTGAATTAAAATACTTTCTTGTGAACCAGCACACAAACTAAAGGGAAGAAGCCTAGGAGTAACAATTTAAATGAGAATCCATGGAAGGAGAAACAAAAAAATCATTATGGAGGAAATACATTCTAGACCACAAACCCACAAGGAAAAAAAAGTAGGTAATCAGTTCAGGAAACAAGTCATATAGCAAGAAAGATAGAAGAAGAAGCATTGGGAATTTCAACCATTCAGGCATATTCTAGAGCTTAATTTACATTAAACAAGGATTGCTGATCAATTCTTATGTTACTTTAATGATTATTTCAATCATTACAGGGTAACATAAACAGGGATAATAATTGCTGTCCTGATCTAGATTCTAACAAATGGGGCAAAACTTGTTGTTAAGGTAAAAGTTACATGGACCTTGGGGGAAAGTAAGTACTCTCTATTAGATCGTATGATCAATAAGAAAAAGAAAATGAAGCATGGAACTCTTTGAACTTGAGATTTGAGGAAGATGATTTCAAACAATTTAGTAAAAGTATAATAGCATCCTATGGCTTAAAATGCCATAAAGTAAATTGTACCGAGAAATATGGGATATCTCACTTCACAGGACAGGATAAAATTCTCCCAAGGAAGAAAAGTTATTTCAATGGAAAGAAAAATGGATGCTATCTAAAGCAACAGCCATGAATGCACAGAAACTTTTTTTTTATCAATATGAGTTATTTCAAAGTATAGAAATAAAAATAAATATTGACTACTAAGAATAAAGATAAAACAGTGACACTGCTATTCATGAGAAGAAAAAATGAAGGTAGAACAATTGAACTCTTTGTTTTTCTTTCCAGTTTGTGAGGATTTGTGTGTGTATGTTTGTTTTTGTTTTTATTTGTTATCCCTACAAATAAGAGAAATCTCTTAAATGGGAAAATTTGAACAAAAAGTTAACAGAATATTGTAATGGCATGTGAAAAAATGTTGAGATAACTTTCCTGCCTATGCCAAATAAGTTCACATCATTAGGCCCATCTGTGTGCATATTTGTTATAGACCATCAGTATGGATATTTGTGCATATTGTTGGTGTGCATATTTTTCTGTATCCATCCACCCGTTCCACAAATATTCATTAAGCTCTATCAGATCACATACACTATCGTGCGTGATAGGTAATTAACAAAAATATAGGTGTTTCACTTCCTAATGGCACATACAATCAAGTAGAGGATAACACAAACATGAAAAAGTATAATACATAATATTCCAGGAGAGTCTTAAAGGAGAATGCTATGTGATTTCAAAGTCAGAAGGCTATTACCAACTTTATTATCAGTGAAAACGGCAAGAAAGTGGGATTTGAATTTAGCACCAAAGATTAGGGAAAGTAGTTTTAGCTCAATTTAATTCAACAAATATTTATTAAATGTTTGTTTGTACAGGATTAAGCCAGGCATTGGGGATGTAAAGACTAAAAGGAAAGTATTCCCTACCTTTAAATAATTTACATTCTCCTGTGAGAAGGGTGCATATATCTTGAACACAAGTAGATAAAATACAAAAAGTAAGTGACCAGCAAAGGAGAGAAAGAACAAAGTAGACTATGGAGATATCTTGGAAAAAAGGGGAAATTGCAAGCATGAGAGAGGACTTGGAAAAAATTGTCTCTTCAATGTATGCTTTAAATAAGTAAAAATAAGCATAAATATTACAAAAATATTAAAAGTTTAAAAACACAATTAAATGAACAAATAAAATAAATATTTCAACATAAAGAAAAATGAATTAAAAGAAATAAAAACAAAATTTCAAAAAATATATTTCAAAAATGCCTGGAAAAATGCAAGAAACAAAAAACAGATGTTTCTCAAAAGACAACAAAATGAAAAATAAAGTAAAATAATGAATTTATTAAACATAAAATAAAATGATTAATTTTTTCAGTTATAAAAACCCATCAGATTATACAAGTGATTAAATAAAGAAATGCCAGAGAAATGAATGAAATTCAATTATTTAACATTTTTCACATATCACATACATAAAAGATTTGATGAAAGAAGTTTATATGTAGATAGATCAATATATGACATTGTAAAAGTGATTATGCTGCCTTTGCCTGAAGACCTCCAAATGGAGAAGGGATCTACTATCCCTCAAAATAGGCCATTTTACTCTAAGCTCCAAATGATAGGAAGTTGGCATTTTGTTTGATTTTTTTTGAAACTGGCATCAAACCTAAATTTGTTTCTTTGAAATTTCTACACATTGAAGCTTAACAGCCTGATCCCTTCTCTATCTGATAATTCTTCAAATATTGGAACACTTTTACTATGATACCCTCCCCCTCACCTTGTGGAGTTTTCTTTTATTTGGGCTAAACATGCCCAGTTCCTTAAACCAGTGCTCCTATTTCATGGACTAAAAGCCTTTTGTAATTGCTGTTCATTCATTTCAGTTGTGTCCAACTCTTCATAACTCCATATGGGGTTTTCATGGCAAAGATACTAAAGAATCTAACCTGCTTACTCTCCTCTGAATATTCCCCACTTTATCATTTTTTTTTTCTTAAACCTTGGTGCCCAAAACTGAACAAAGCATTTTAGATGTAGTCTGAGTAGTAAGAACAGAACAAATATCTGTCACATATTAGGCACTTGATGAAACATATATTAATTAATTGGGTCTATCACTACCCTTTTCCTGGAAATTATACCCATCTTAATGTAATACAAATTAACTTTACTTTTTTTGCTGTGACATCACATTATTGTTTCTTATTGAAGCTGAAGTCCACTAAAAAATTCTAGAACATTTTCTAACTCACCTTATAGTTATAAAGTTTATTTTTAAGCTAAGTATAAAATCTTCTATTTCTCTTTATAAAATTTCACCTTATTTAGCTCTGTGAAGCGTTCTAGCACATTAAATTTCTTTTGGATACTTATTATGCCATCTATAGTGTAAACTATTCTTCCTAGCTTTTGGTCAATTGAAAATGTGACAATATTCTAATCTATTACTTAATCCAAGTCATTAAACAATAGCACAGTCAAACAGAAATCTTTGGAGTACTTAAATGGACTTGTCCTATCCCATTGACAATAAAACATCAACAACTACTCTTTTAGACCAGCCATACAATTTGTTCTGAATATATATGATTTTATTATCAGTCAAGTAATATATGTATATATATATATACATACATACATATATATCCATCTTCTGTATAAGGGAAAAAAAAACTTTTCAAAGATCTAGGAAAAAATATATCACCAATATTGCCCTCATCTTCTACTTTCATAATCTAGTCAAAAATGGAAATGAGGCATATCTGGCATGACCTATACTTAATGAGATCATTCTCATTATCTGTAGTTTCTGCTTCTTTTTCTTGATGTTCATCATCCATCTCTTAAAATGACTTATTCTGGAAAGAAGAGCTTGAGATTAATGAGGTGGCTTGGGTACTCATAAAAGTATCTTCCAGGTTAGTCAGAAATGGATTACCGTAAAGAGAGTTAAACAAAAGGAGTATTATTTTTGCTAAGTACTGAATAATGCAAAGTACCATAACAGGTAAAATTAGAGAGGAAAGAAGTAGATTTCGAATACTAAAGTGAATGGGAATTAGACAAAAATGTGTAGATTACATAATGTTATTGCTCGGTGGATTTGGGAATTGGTTGAAGGGAGAAGACAAAAATTAATCATTAATGAATTTATGCTAACTTGGAGAAAGGACTCTAGTGGAGGGAATCTTTTCAAATCTGCAGATGATGTGAGACTGAGAGGAATAACTAACAAATTGGATAAAAGTCAAAGTCCAATAAAGCTTTCAGCAGGTTATTATTATAGGCTGAATCGAATAAGATGAAATTTAAGGTAGGTATTGATGAATACTTACATTTGTCCTTAAAAAATCTTCACAAATATAAGACAGTAAGATATCTACTGTGATTAAAAAATAAAAGAGAGACCGTTTGTTTAATTGGACTATCATGACACCTTTATTGTACCCCACCAAAATAAAAAATAAGATTTTATGTGGCACTGAGAAATACAATATATAGAACATTTTGAAAAGGACTAAGGCATAATTAATAGAGAGCTGTCCTTAGAATGAGCAATGCCTGAGTAGAAGTCCCATCACAGAAATACTGTGTGATCCTAGGAATGTTTCTTAACCTCTCATGACAATTCTCTAAGAATGATATTCAAGGATAGGACTGATCTGAAATGGCACACAGAGTTTCTCATTCTGATGATTGAATGATTGAATTAGAACATTGTTGATACTGAAGAAATCACAGGTGTACTGAAGAAAAAATGTCACAAATGATGATGATAGAACAATTGTTCTCTTCCTGGTCAAACATCTGGAATACTGAATTTAGTTCTTAGTGTACTGAGTTTAGCTCTGAGTGAGATATTTCAGAAAAATAAATGGAGAAGCACAAGAGCATTCATAAGGGACATCTAGACCAGAAGTGTCAAACACACTACTTTTAGAAAGCATGTGGCCAACAACAGTGTGATCAAAACCGGATTAAAATGTAATTAGGAACTAATTAACAAAATAAATAAAATAAATCCTAGTTATTACATTTCAAAATTATTTCAAAACGTGGCCCACAAAGATCCTTACATACAGGTTAGTGGTGCCCATTTCTATTTGAGTTTATTTCCAGTGACTTAATCAATGCTTTTGAAGAAGCCATGTTTTATTACTATGAAAGGAATTGGCTATATTACACCAAGAGGAGAGAAGATCAGTCAGGATATTA
>NW_027186645.1:5029640-5031041 GCF_028583685.1 Petaurus breviceps papuanus | reverse complement strand
GATTGGAAGGTCCTGGGGTGGGGTAGTACTTGGAGATTATTTAATCATACTTAGTAAATACTGTATTTTGAATGATGTTATGTTTTGATCTTCTCTGTTCTGGGTTTCTTACTGAATAAAATAGAGAGCACCTATGCTGGTATTTTGAACCTGGGAAGTTGCCTTTCCTTGGCATTACATTACACCTGGCTATAATATTCCTAGGAGTTTTCTTTTTGGGATCTTTTTCAGGAGCTGATCGGTGGATTCTTTCAACCTCTATTTTGCCCTCTCGTTCTAAAATATCAGGGCAGTTTTCTTTGAGAACTTCCTGGAGGAGGCTTTTCAGGCTCTTACTTTGGTCATGGCTCTCAGGCAGTCCAATAATTTTTAAATTATCTCTCCTGGATCTATTTTCCAGGTCAGTGGTTTTTCCCATGAGATATTTCACATTGCCTTCTATTCTTTCATTTGTTTGGATCTGTTTAACAGCATCTTGATTTCTCATAAAGTCATTAGCTTCCATTTGCTCCAATCTAATTCTGAAGCAATGATTCTCCTCAGTGAGCTTTTGAGATTCTTTTTCCATCTGGCAAATTTGACTTTTTAAGGCATTCTTCTCCTCATTGCCTTTTTGAGCCTCCTTTGCCATTTGAATCAGTCTGTTTTTTAAGGTGTTATTTTCTTCAGTCAGGCTGTTGACTCTCATTTCAAATTTTCTTGCATTGTTCTCATTTCTCTTCCCAATTTTTCCTCCACTTCTCTTATCTGCTTCTTAAGGTCCTCTATGGCCTGTAACCAGCTTGTATTTTCCTTTGAAGCTTTTGGTGCAGGAGTTCTGACTTCACTGATTTCCTCCTGTTCCATGCCTTGCTCCTTCTTATCCCCAAAATAGGAGTGTAATGTTGGAATCTTCTGTCTGCTTTGTTTCCTTTGCCTGCTCATTTTGCCACTCAATGATTTGACTTTTGGGCTTTTTGCCACAGTAGGACTCTGCCACCAGACAGGGGCGTTTTTGTCCCAAACGCTGGGGTTTTCTCAGCTGCCAGAGGTATTAGATGGTTGCCCTCTCTGAGGTCTCCACAGGCTCTGGCAAGCTGGACACACACCCCAGGACCTCCACCCTAGACTGCAATCCAGATCCAAGCAGGTTAAAGCAAGAGCGATTACCCCTCAGACTGGTGCTTGGTCCCCCTACACTCTGCAGGCCAGGGGCTGAAGCCTCCACATGGCGCTGGCAGGCTGTGCCAGTGTCTCAGCGGTTTCTCGCCCTGGGGGTAAAAGCCACGCACTCCCACTTACTGGGTCCCAAAGTCCAGACTGCACTGGCCTCTCACCTTGTCCTTCACATCTATGTATTGATAAATCTGGAAATGGCCACAGCTGCTGCTGATCTGGAGTCCCTCTGGCTGGCGACTGGTC
>NW_027186645.1:5016696-5029540 GCF_028583685.1 Petaurus breviceps papuanus | reverse complement strand
GAAGCCTCCACATGGCACTGGCAGGCTGTGCCAGTGTCTCAGAGGTTTCTCGCCCTGGGGGTAAAAGCCACGCACTCCCACTTACTGGGTCCCAAAGTCCAGACTGCACTGGCCTCTCACCTTGTCCTTCACATCTATGTATTGATAAATCTGGAAATGGCCACAGCTGCTGCTGATCTGGAGTCCCTCTGGCTGGCGACTGGTCAGGCACGCCCTGGGGCTAAAGCCTCGGCGTGGTGCTGGGCTCGGCTCCCAGAGCATTGCGCTGGCCAATTCCTGCCGGCCTGCCGGGCTGTTCTCAGCGGGAGGTTAGCTTCTCTGTGTCATTTTGTGGGTTCCGCAGCTCCAAAGTTTGTTTAGAGTCCCCTTTTTACACGGATTGGGGGGGGGGGGAGGGAGCGGCGGGGGGGGGGTGCTTCTACTCTTCCACCTTCTTGCCTCCCCCCCCCCTTCTAATTTTGGAGGAATTGTTTTCTTCCATGGATTTTTGGATCTTTTCCATTTGGCCAAATCTGCTTTTTAAGGCATTTTCCTCATTGGCTTTTTGGACCTCTTTTGCCATTTGAAATACTTTATATTTACAGGTGTTATTTTTTTCTGTATTTTGGGGGGGGAGTCTCCTTTAGCAAGCTGTTGACTCATTTTTCATGACTTTCTTACATTGCTCTCATTTCTCTTCCCAATTTTTCCTCACTTTTTTAAGCAATTGGGTTAAGTAACTTGCTCAAGGTTACATGGCCAGTTATTTCTGGGTGTGGTGCTAAGTATCTGAGACCAGATTTGAAACCCAGGTCATCCCAACACTGGGGTCAGTGTTCTTACTCGCTGAGCCACCTGGCCACCCCTAAGCAATTGGAGTTAAGTAACTTGCTCAAGGTTACACATCCAGGTGTTTCTGGGTGGGTGCTAAGTGTCTGAGCCCGGATTTGATCCCCAGGTCATCCCTACATTGGGGTCCTTGTTCTTACTTGCTGAGCCACCTGGCTGCCCCTTTTCCTCTACTTTTCTTACTTAATTTTCAAACTCCTTTTTGAGTTCCTCCATGGTCTACAACCAATTAATATCTTTCTTGGATGTTTTTGATGCCAGAATTTTGATTTTGTTATCTCCTTCTTGTTTTATGTTTTGATCTTCTTTGTCACCAAAACAAGAAAATCCTACCTCAGCAACAGCAAAGAGATTCCTGCAATTGCCCTCTGATCAGCTACTTGATTTTCCCACCATCTGTGGGTCTGGTGCTCTGGAAGCAGCAGCAGCTGCTGCTGCTGCCACTGCCGCCACTTCCTTGTAGCAGCAAGCACCCAAGCATCCTCAATGTTTGCTGCCAACAGAGGTTCTCAGATCTGCTTTTATAAAGGAAAGTTACTCAAAATGGGTTAACAAGCTTACTTTAATCAGTCAAACATGTATCATTTACCTCGTTCAGAGGAAAAAGGTCAGTACCCTGAACTTCAAAGTATACAGGCAGAATTATCAAGACAAAACAGATCAACAAACAGATCAAACAGATCAAGCTTTCCAAATTGTCCAACCATTACATCCATACCAAATCAACATCTGGGATTTTCAAAGCCGGTGGGCTCTGGACAACAGCTTCCCAGAATCCACATCAAATCACAGAACACTTCTCAAAGTGAGCCTCCAAACAAAGCTACACATCAGGGCTTATATGGCCTTCTCCTGGCTCAGAGAATGTAACAACCTTATTGACTCACTGGCCAATCAAGAAGTATCTATTGAAAAACAAGCCTCCCACCCCAGGCTCCAGGTGCACTTGAGCCTAGGGGCAGGGAAGATCTTACAAATTTACATTCCCATTACATACCTCCACCACCCTGGGGTGTAGAGATGGACCACACTCTTCCCTCACCTAGGTCCAACAAAGTTTCCCCACTGACCTTTTGTTTTGTCTTTGATGTTTGTGGGTTGAGTACCAGTGATTCAGTCACCTGATGCATGCTCTGGCCAGATTTATGCCAGCATAGCCCTCATACGACGGCACTCCACTCCCAGTTCAGTGCAATAGGCCCTTTGTGTCAGTCTGTCAGGTGGTCTTCAGCTGGAAATGTATTTCACTTGGTCATTTTGTGGGTTCTGTAGCCCTAAAATTTGTTTAGAGTAATTTTTATAGGTATTGGAGGTAATTGGGGTATAATCAAAAGCAAGTTACTGCTTTTACTCTATCTTGGTTCTGCCCATCATTATTCTTTTTTTTATTTTTGAGTTCCAAATTCTCTCCCTCCATTCACTTCAGATTGAAAACAAAAAATTTGATATAGGTTATATAGGTACAGTCATACAAAAACATGTTTCCATATTAGTCATGTTGTGAAAGAAAACACAGACCATAAACACACATACACAAACACACACACACACATGAAAAGTTTAAAAAATATGCTACCAAGGAACTATATGAATATAATTACAAACACTTTTTGCACAATTTCAGTCCAATCTAAATAATTGGAAAAATATCAATTATTCTTGGTTAGGTTAAGCTAATATAATAAAAAGGAGAATTCTACTCAAATTAATTTATTTTTTCAGTGCTATAACAATCAAGCTACCAAAAAATATCTTATAGAGTTAGAAAAAAATAACACAATTCATTTGGAAGAAAACAAGGTCCAGAATATCAAAGAAATTAATGAAATGAAGTGCAAGGGAGGGTGGCCTAGCTGCACCAGATCTTAAATTGTAAGCAGCAGTTATCATCAATACACATTAACAAAGCAACAACAACATTTGTACAAAGTACCAGCATCACAGTCATTCTAGCTCAGTCTTTGGCAGATCCAGATGGCCCTTGGAAGTCTTGACCTCACAAGTTAGAGTTTTCCTAAAAAAAATTAAAAAAAACACAAATCATTCCCCAATTGAAAATGGTCAAAGGATATGAATAGTCAGTTTTCATAGGAATAAATTAAAGATGACTATAGCAATATGAAAAAATACTCAAAATCACAATTGATTAGAGAAATGAAAATCAAAAGAATTCTGGCATATCACATCACACCCATCATATTGGCTCATATGGAAAAACAGGAAAAAGACAACTGCTGTAGAAGACATGGGAAAATTGAAACACTAACGCATTGTTTTTGGAGTTGTCAATTTATCTGACCTTTCTGGAGAGCAATTTGGAAGTACATACAATGTTCTATTAAATTGTGCATACCTTTTGACCCAGCAATACCAGTCCTACTTATGTATCCCAAAGAGATCATAAAAATGGAAAAAAAGGACAGAAACAAGATGGCAGCATAGAATCAGGAAAACTCTGTGAACTCCTGCCATAACCACCTCAAATACTTATAAAATATCACTCTAAAGAAATTTTAGAGCTACAGAACCCACAAAGTGACATAAATAAACAAATCTCCCGCTTAAAGAAGCCTGACAGTCTGGCAGGAAAGGTCCATCACAGTGTGTGGAGAGAAAAGCTACAGCCATATGAGCCCAAGGTTTTAGCCCTAGGGAGGACCTGACCAGCAGTGGCTAGAGTGACTTTGGGATAGTGGATCACCAGCAACTGTGGCAGTTTCCAAAATTATCAACCCATAAATGTTAAAGACAAATTAAAAGGTCAGTGTAGAACTCTATTGGAACTTGGGGGGACAGAAGGAGCCTGGTCTGGCCTCAGGCCCCAGAGCTAGAAGCTGTGGAGGAGCAGCAGCCAAGCAGCCACCCCCATGTGGCTGCTTCAGAGCTCCTGGCCTGCAGATCATAGGGAAGCCAAGCACCCATTCAGAGAGTAATTGTTCTTACTATAACCTGCCTGGATCTGGATTGCAGTCTTGGGTGATGGTCCCGAGTTGTGTAACCAGTGAGCCATAGTTTGTAGGGGCTGTAGGGAGAGTGCCTTCCTAATATTCTCCTGCAGCTGTGAAAATCCCAGTGATTTGGGACAAAGCTCTCTCCATTGTGGAAGCAGAGTTCTATAATGGCAAAGAGCTTAAAAGTCAAGTAACTGGCTGGAAATATGAGCAAGAAACAGAAGCAAAAACAAACAATATAATCCTTTTGGGGGACAAAAAGACCAAGGCATGGAGTGGGAGGAAGACAATACAGTTAGATTTCCTACATGAAAGCCTCCAAGAAAAATATGAAGTGGTTATAGGCCATGAAGGAGCTCAAGAAGGATGTTGAAAATCAAGTAAGAAAAGTAGAGGAAAAATTGGGAAGAGAAATGAGAGTGGTGCAAGAAAATCATGAAAACAGAGTCAACAACCTGACTGAAGAAAATAACACCTTAAAAAAATAGACTAACTCAAAAGGCTAAAGAGCCTCAAAAAGCCAATGAGGAGAAGAATGTCTTAAAAAGCCAAATGTGAGAGATGGAAAAAGAATCTCAAAAGCTAACTGAAGAGAATCATTCCTTCAGAATTAGATTGGAGCAAATTTAAGCTAATGACTTTATGAGAAATCAAGATACTATTAAACAGATCAAAACAAATGAAAAAATAGAAGGCAATGTGAAATATCTTATTGGAAAAAAAAACACTGACCTAGAAAATAGATTCAGGAGAGATAATTTAAACATTATCAGACTACCTGAAAGCCATGATTAAAAAAAAAAAAACTAGAAATCATCCTTCAAGAAATTCTCAAGGAAAATTGCCTTGATATTTTAGAACTAGAGGGCAAAATAGAAATTTAATGACATCACCAATCACCTCTTGAAAAAGATCCCAAAAAGAAAACTCCTAGGAATATTATACCATGGTTCTGAAGTTCCCAGATGAAGGAGAAAATACTACAAGCAGACAAGAAGAAACAATTTTAATATTGGGGAAACACAATCAGGATAATACAGCATCTGGCAGCTTCTACAATGAGGTATCAAAGGACTTGGAATATGATATGCTGGAGGTCAAAGGAGCTGGGATTAAAACCAATAATCACCTACCCAGCAAAACTAAGTATTATGTTTCAGGGAAAAATATTGTCATTTAATGCAATAGAGTACTTTCAAGCATTCATGATGAAAAAACAAGAGTTGAATAGAAAATTTGACATTCAGATACAAGAAGCAAGAGAAGCATGAGAAGGTAAACAGGGAAAAGAAATAATAAGGAACTAATAAAAGTGGAATTATTTACATTCCTACATGGAAAAAAATAATCATTGTAACTTATAAAACTTTTCTCAGTATGAGAATAGTTGAGGGGAATAGAAATGTGTATATGTATATATATATACACATGTGTACATGTATGTATGTATACATACATATACATGTCTATATCAGGTCCAATTGAATAGGAAGGGATGATACATAAAAGGAGAAATTGAAAGGTGAGAGAGGAATATAATGAGAGGAGATGGGGAGAGACAGAAAAGGGTAAACCATCTCATATAGAAGAGGCAAGGGAAAACTGTTACAATGGAGGAGAACAGGAAAGCAAAAGGGAATGGGTTAACCTTACTCTAATTGAATTTGGCTTAGTGAGGGAATGACATAAACACTAAATTGGATATCTTGCCCTACAGGAGAGTAGGGGGCAGGGGATCAGAGGGGGGATGATCTAGGGTAGGGCAGGTTGTGAGGCAGGGAAGTTAGAAGCACACACTTTTGAAAATGGACAGTGTCAAAGTAGAGCATAGAACAAGTGGGTGGTGGGATAGGATGGAGGGAAATATAGTCAGTTTTTCACAATATGTCCACTATGGAAATGTTTTTTTGTAGCTACAAATGTACAGCCTATAGTGAACTGCTTATCTTCCCAGTAAGGGTGAGTTATGAGGGAGGAAGAAAAAGAATCTGAAATTCAAAGTTTTACAATCAAATGTTTAAATATATTATTATTTTTATTATTAAATTTTTATTTTTACATGCAACTGGGAAATAAGGTATACAGACACTGGGGTATGGAGATCCATCTTGCTGTACTGGAAAGTTGGAAGGTGGATGGGGTAGGATATAGGAGAGATCAGATTGGGTAGGGAGTATATAGTGGGATCACTGTTTTGGGGTGGTGGGTAGGGGAAATAAGGGGAGAAAATTTGTATCTCAAAATCTTGTGTAAATGAATGATGTAAACTAAAAATAAACATAAAATTCAAATTAAAAATAAATTATAGAGAATGTATTATATAAAAATTAAAAAAGAAAAATGGTAAAAAAAAAAAGACCCTCATGTACAAAGATATTTATAGCAGCTCTTTTTGTGGTGGCCAACAACTAGAAATTTAGGGGATGCCCATCAATTTGAGAATAGGTGAAAAAGTTGTGGTATATGATTTTAATGGAATGCTATTGTGCTATAAGAAATGAAGAGCAGGTAGACTTCAGAAAAAGGTAGAAAGACTTATCTTAACTGATGCTGAGTCAAATGAGCAGAACCAGGAGAACACTGTACACAGTAACAGCCACACTGTGTGATTTTGCTTTTCTCAGTAATGCAAGGATCTAAAACAACTTGAAAAAAAAAACTTCATGATGGAAAATGTGGTCCACATCCAGAGAAAGATCTATGGAGTCTGAATGTAGTTTGAAGCATATTCTTACTCTCTCCTTTTTTGTTATTATTGTTGTTTTTTTTCTTCTTTCTAATGGTTCCTTCCATTGGCTCTAATTCTTCTCTACAACATAACTAATGTGAAAATATGTTTAATACGAATGTATATGTAGAGCTTATATTAGACTGCACACAATCTGGATGAGAGGGAGCAGAATAGGGGAGGGGGAGAAAATTTGCAATTCAAAATCTTATGGAAGTGTATGTTGAAAACTATAAATTAATTAATTTAAAAAAGTATGCTTCACTCTGCATTCAGAAACCCATTTGTTCCCTTTTTTGATATGGATACTATTATTCCTAAAAAGTCCTCCAGAATTGTCTTGGATCATTGTATATCTGAAAATAACTAAGACATTCACAGTTAATTATCTATAATATTGCTGTTACTGTGCATAGTGTTCTCCCATTTATGTTCATTTCACTTTTAATTAGTTCATGTACGTCTTCCCAGGTTATTGCCATTTTTCCTGAGAGCATCCTGCTCATCACTTTTCAGGCATTTACCAATTGACGTACATCCCCTAAATTTAGAATTCTTTGTAAAAAAAAAAGAGGTTCTAGAAATAGAAATACATAAATGTCCTTTTCCCTTTCCTTTTTAAATGTTTTGGATACAAACCTTGTAGTGGTATCGCTTGGTCAATTTCTCCCCAGGATGTTTGAATCAGTACATAATTACACCAAAAATGCATTAGTGTCTCAATGTTTTCATAACCCCTTCAACATTTATCAATTTCTTTTTTTGGATTTTTAGGATTTTGAAAATCTGCTAGTTGTGGGGTGGTGCCTCAAAGTTCTTTTCATTGGCATTTCTCTAATCTATAGTGACTTAGAGCATTTATTCATATAAATATCTTTGATCACTTCATCTGAAAAGTGCTTATTCATATCCTTTGATCATGATTTGGAGAAGGATTTTTATAAATTTGACTCAGTTCTCTATATATTTGAGAAATGCTTCCTTTCTAAGAGAAACAATGTATATTTTTCCAGTTTACTGTATATTTTCCAGATTACTGTATATTTCCCTCCATGCTATCTCATCCCATTTCTCTCTCTCTGTCTCTCTCTCTCTCTGTCTCTCTCTGTCTCTCTCTTTCTGTCTCTCTCTCTCTCTCTGTCTCTGTCTGTCTCTCTCTCTCTCTGTCTGTCTCTCCCTGTTTCTCTCTCTGTCTCTGTCTCTCTCTCTGTCTGTCTCTCTTTCTCTCTCTCCCTCTCACTCTCCCTCTCCCTTTCTGCCTGTCTTTCTCTCTCTCCCCTTTTACCATGTCATCTTTAAAAGTGTTTTGATTCCGGGTATATCCAAGATGTCAGAGTAGAAACACAAATTTGGCATGAGCTCCCACTCCAATCATTTATGAGAGTTGCAAAAAATAACTCTAAACAAACTTTAGAACTACAGAACCCACAAAGTGACATAGAGAAACAAATCTCCCACTGAAGGAAGAATGGCAGGCCACAAGGAAATATTTATCACCCTGAACTGGGAGCTGAGCATGAGCCACATGGTTCTTGTCCCAGGGCAACTCCTCCAATCAGCACTGGTCAGGCCAGAGCTCACGAGAGTGAATCACCAGCAGCTGTGGAGGTTTCTATACTTCTCAACCCATAAATGCTAAAGACAAAGTAAAAGGTCAGTGTGGAACTCTGTTGGAACAGGGGGGGAAAGAAGAGCACAGTCTGACCACTGCCCCCAGGGAGAGAAGCAGCAGAGGCATAGCAGCTGTGCAGTCAATGGTGCATGGCTCCTTCTAAAGCTCCTGCCCTGCAGATTGTAGGGGGACCAAGCCACAATTCTGAGGGTAATTGCTTTCACTTTAATCTGCTTGGATATAGATCACAGTTTTGGGTGGTGGTGCTGAGGTATGTGACCAGGGAGCCATAGCTTGTGGGGACTGTAGAGAGGGCACATTCCTAATGGCTCCAGCAGCTGTCAAAACCCCAGCAATTTTGGACAATACTCTCTCCATTCTGGAAGCAGAGTTCTACTGTGGCAAAGAGCTCAAAAGTGAAGTAATTGGCTGCCAATATGAGCAAGCAGAGGAAGCATAAAAAGGCCATAGATTCCCTTTTTAAGGACTAAAAGGATCAAGGCATGGGGCAGGAGGAAGACAATGAAGTCAGAACTCCTGCCTCAAAAGCTTCCAAGAAAAAAATGAATTGGTTACAGGCCATGGAGGACCTCAAGAAGGATTTTGAAAATCAAGTAAGAGAAGTGGAGGAAAAATTGGGAAGAGATATGAGAATGATGCAATAAAATTATGAAAAATAAGTCAACAGCCTGCTAAAGGAGACCCAAAAATATACTGAAGAAAATAACACCTTAATAAATAGACTAACTCAAATGACAAAATAGGCCCAAAAAGCCAATGAGGAGAAGAATGCATTATAAAGCTGAATTTGCCAGATATAAAAGGAATTTCAAAAACTCACTGAAGAGAATAACTCCTTTAAAATAAGGTTGGAGCAAATGGAAGCTAATGACTTTATGAGAAATTAAGACACTATAAAACAGATACAAACAAATGAAAAAATAGAAGGCAATGTGAAATATCTCATTGGAAAAACCACCAACCTGGAAAATAGATCCAAGAGAGATAATTTAAAAATTACTGAACTACCCAAAAGCCATGATCAAAAAAAGAGACTAAACACCAATTTTCAAGAAATTATCAAGCAAAATTTCCCTAATATTCTAGAACCAGAGTGCAGAACAGAGATTGAAAGAATCCACCAAACACCTCCGGAAAAAGATCCCACAAAGAAAACTCCTAGGAATATTAAAGCCAAATTCCAGACTTCCCAGGTCAAGGAGAAAATATTGCAAGCAGTCAAGAAGAAATAATTTGACTATTGTTGAAACACAAACTGGATAACACAATACCTAGGAGGTTCTACTTTGAGCGATCAAAGGACTTGGGATATGACATTCCAAGGGCAAATGAGCTGGGATTAAAACCAAGAATCACCTACCCAGCAAAACTGAATATCATGTTTATGGGGAAAATATGGTCATTCAATGAAATAGAGGACTTTCAAGCATTCTTTATGAAAAAACCAGAGCTGAATGGAAGTTTTGACTTTCAAATAGAAGAAGCAAGAGAAGCATGAGAAGGTAAACAGGAAAAAGAAATCATAAGCAACTTATTAAAGTTGAACTATTTACATTTCTTCATGGAAAAATGATAATTGTAACTTATAAGACTTTTCTCAGTATGAGGATAGATGAAGGTAATATATATGTATTCATATGTATATTTATATATATATATGTATCAGATGGTGTATGTATATATAAATATATATTTCAATGTGGGCATATGTATGTTCATGTATCCATAGAAAGAGAGCACAGGATGAGTTGAATATAAAGGGATGATATCTAAAATATAAAATTAAGAGGTGAGAGAGGACTTTATTGGGAGAAAGAGAAAGGAAGAGATAAATTAGTGTAAATTATCTAATTTAAAAAAGGCAAGAGAAAACTGTTGCAATGGAGGGGAGGAACAGGAAGGTGAAAGAAAGTGGGATAACCTTATTCTCTTTGAATTTCACTTAAGGAAGAAATAGCACACATACTCATGTGGGTATCTTACCCTACAGTAAAAAATGGAGTAGGGGGACAAGAAGGAATGATAGAAGGAAGGACAGATTGGGGGAGAGGGTAGTTAGAAGCAAACACTTTTGTAAAGGGACAGAGTCAAAGGAGAAAACAGAATAAGTGAGGGCTGGGGTAGGATGGAGGGAAATATAGTTAGTCTTTCACAATATACTTACTAAGAAAATGTTTTGTGTAACTACACATGAACAACCTATATTGAATTACTTGTCTTCCCAGTGGTGGTGGGTCAGGGAAGGGAAAGAAGGGGAAAAAATTCTGGAATTCACAATTTTAAAAACAAATGTGTTTTGATTCTTACTACCACCTCCCTTAATCTGCTCTTACTTCTATCAGATTATCCCTCAATTTTATTTTTGTAGATATCATTCCATCATATTCAACTTACACTCACATTCTCTGTGTAAATTCCTTCTAAGTGCCCTAATAATGATGAGGTTCTTAAGAGTTACAAGTATTATCATCTTATTAGTCACTTAAGATTTCTTTTTCATGTTTAACTTTTGATGCTTTTCTTGAATATTTCATTTGAATGCCAGACTTTTCTATTCAGTTCTGGTCTCATCTGGAATGCTTGAAACTCCTCTATTTCATTAAGTATCCATTTTCACTTGAAGGATAATATTCAATCTTTATGAGTAGGTGAATCTTGCATGTAATCCTAACTCCTTTGGCCACCAAAGTGTTCTCTACTCCTTTAATGTAGAAGCTACTAAATCTTGTTTTATCCTGACTGGGACTCTATGATATTTATGTTTTTTTCTTATTTCTTGCCATATTTTATCTTTGACCTGGGAGTTCTAAGATTTTAATATAATATTCCTGAGAGTTTCCATTTTGGGATCTCTTTCAGGAAGTTATTAGTGAATTCTTTCAATTTTACCCTCTGATTCTAGAATATTAGAGCAGTTTTCTTTGATGATTTCTTGAAAGATGATGTCTGGGCTCTTTTTTTTATCATGATTTTCAAGTAGTCCAATAATTATTTAAGTACCTCTCCTGGCTCTATTTTCCATGTCAGTTGTTTTTCCAAAGGGACATTTCACATTTTATTCACACATTTATTTTCTCATTTTTTTGATTTTGTGTTTATTTTTTTCTTGATGTCTTCTGGAGTCATTAAGTTCAATTGACCAATTTCAAATTTTAAGGAATTATTTTTTTCACTGAACTCTTGTCCCTCCTTTTTCATTTGACAAATACTACTTTTTTAGGATTTCTTCTTTTCAGTGAAATTTTGTACCTATTTTTCAACATGACCAATTCTGGTTGTTAAGGAGTTCTTTTCAGTGGAATTTTGTGCCTCTTTTACCATTTGGCCTATTACATTTTTTAAAGTCTTACTTTCCTCAGTAATTTTATGCCTTCTTTTGGACAAGTTGTTGATTCTTTTTTCCCATTGTTTCCTTGGATCACTTTCATTTCTTTTCCCATTTTTTCTCAATCTCTCTTCTCTGATTTTTAAAATCCTTTTTGCTCTCTTCTTATTATGGGCAATAGAACAAAGTCCTGCACCCAGGGCCAGCAAAAAGACTCCTGTGAATCCCCTTCTCATCAGTTGTTTGACACCTTCTTCCTCCTTACCTTCTGTGTACTGAAAATTCTTGAAGCCACTGCTGCCATTTCAGTTGCCCACAAGGCCTGTGCTGCTTGCGGAGGAGAAACATGCTGCTTTCTTTCTAGGGTATTGCTTGTACTGTACTGCACTCTATTCTCACTCAGGGGTTCCAGATCTTTCCTTGTCTTGGGATAAGAAATTGTTTCACTCCATCTTTTTGTAGTTTCTCCCACTCTAGAATTTTTTTGAGGCTTTATTTAAAGGTGATTGGAGGGAAATTTGGCAGAAGCTAGATAAGTCCTAGAACTTTCTGTATCATCTTGGCCCTGCTACCCTAGGCATATTCCCATAAATCTATGTACCACATTTAAATTATCTTTTAGATCAGATCATATGATTTTATCAAGATAGACAACAAATTGAGAACAATTTCAGATCAAAATTCTGATCCTAAAAAGGAAAAAAAGGTATATTTTTTTTCCTTTTAAAAAATTAGTAGGGCAAAAAATATATATAATTGCATTTACTATGACATATGTGTGTGGTTTATAAGGTTGGGGAAGAATTACTCTAAATGAAATGAGAAATACTTTATTCCTGGCAAAATTAAAAATTTAATGAAAAATAGGTCAGAATTGGTTAGGTTAGTCCTTATAAACTTGAATGTGGAAAAGCTTTTTTTTTTCTTATAAAACAAATGTTTCCATAAATGGATTAACAAATCCAACAATAAATATAAAAACTCAAACTGAAGTTAAAATTGAAAATGATTCAGCAAACAGAATTCAGATTTATAGATATTTACAAAACTTATAAAAATTAGAAAACCTTAAAGGAGATAAAAATGCTGAATGTGCCATTTGATCTGAGACCTGAAGGAAGATTAGGAGTCTAGGAGACAAAAGTGAGGAGGTAGAGGACAGATAGTACGAAGGCAGGGAGTTAGGATATGGAACATTGTAAAGAATATCAAGTAAACTTGTAAAGCTAAATCACATTAAAGAAACTACTGGGAGGGGGGCAGCTATGTGGCACAGTGAACAGAGCACTGGCCCTGGAGTCAGGAGGATCTGGGTTTGGATCTGGCCTCAGACACTTAACACACACACACACACACACACACACACACACACACACACA
>NW_027186645.1:4904427-5016596 GCF_028583685.1 Petaurus breviceps papuanus | reverse complement strand
AAAAACACACACACACACACACACACACACACACACACACACAACAACAACTACAACAACAACAACAACAACTAGCTGTGTGAACTTGGGCAAGTCACTTAACCCTAGTTGCCCTCCAAAAAAAGAAAAGAAAAAAGAAAAAAAAATTAAAATACTGGAATTCTTACAAATAGGTGTAAAACATGCATTTTAAATGAGCATGATTTTTTAAAAGGATTTATATATGGTTTGATATTTTGAAAAAAAAACTGACACATTACCAAATCAATGAAAAAAACACTTAATTCAATATATAAAGAAAATTCAATATAATGTAACCAATATTTATGTGAAAAAAAATTGAGCAGAAGATATTCCTTAACATGATTTCTCATATATATCTTATTTGCAAATAATACTTAGAATGGGCAAAAACTAGAAAAGATCTGACCAGGAGGAATGAAATTAAATATTATTGCTCCCATATTTACCCTTTTATATCTCACACAAGTGCTGATGAATAGAATTAGAAGAAGTCAATAACTTATCAGCAAGGGGCCTATAATGAGTGTTTCTGGTAGGATCATAGAATGGAGAATCCTTGAAAGAAGGTAGAACCTGGAATTTTGGTGCCACAAGAAAAGCCAAGCAAGTAGCTAATTATAAGAGAAAGGAATTACAACCCAGAACTAAATTTAATCATGAGCAGCCTGGTCAGGGTCACTATCCCACTTAAGAAGTGTCCCACCAGGACATAATTTGCTGCTACACTGGTGCATGATTAAACTTATTCCATTCCCCACCTGATTTGCTTCCCTTTCTGCTTGACAAACTACCATTGATTATTCTTGTGAGCTCCTAGCACTCTTTAATTTTTATTTATGTTATGTCTGTAATTTTATAATTGCTTTGTCAGCAGATAAAAATAAGCTGATTTGTATTCCAATCTATATTATTGCATTTAATCAGTTATTGTGATAAATGAGAGGACCATTCTATGTGGAAAAACAATGAAAAACCTCTGAAAAAAGAGTACCAGATTTAACTTAAAGCCTATAGTGTGGTCCTATCTCCCTCTGCTTTCTGGAGTCATAAGGAAAGGCTTCCCATGGTACTATATCGATTGGATATAAAACAAATTAATGTATTCTAATCTCAACCTTCGCTGAAGCAAGTCAATCCTGCTAATGCTGTCCTTGATTTCCTATCCTCTTCCCCGTAAAGGATGTACCAAACCTTTTCTCTACTCAAGCCTCATATACCTCCTGTCTCCCTTCCTTCTCAGATAAAGATCTCACATCATACTTTTCCTATAACTTTGAGATGTTTTACCAAGAGTACCTTCTTCCTCCCTTTCTCCTTTTCTCACAATCTCCACTGATTCCTGCATTGCTCTAGTCTCTGATAACAATGTAACCCTTTTCCTGACCAAGACTTACTCTTTACCTCTATCCTGATTCCTTCCCTTCCTGGCTTCTCCAGTAGATTTCCATCATCACTATTACCTCTTTCTCCAAGCTTCAATATCTACCAACCTATAGGTTTGTTCCCTACTGCCCACAAAACTACAAATATACACTTTAATCATGTGAAATATGAGATTAGAACCACCTCAGTAAATTTCCAGTGAATCAAGGATCAAAATATACATTAAAATACTGAAAAAGTAGAAAAAATATACTAATTCATTGATTATAGATGTGGAGAGGTTGAAAATGTAGGGGCAGAAACAATGGGGACAACTGCTAATGGCTATGATTTTTTCATTTTATAAACAAGCCATCTGATGTTTCCCAGTAAAATTGAAATTAGCACTATCTAAGTCTTAAAGAACATGCAGTGTCTGCCAAATCCCAAACCTGAGCCCCTACTCCCACCACAATGCTCTTAGCTGTACTATAGCATGATTTCTAATTCTGGGTGTCCCAGGCCCTATCCTGGAACTTTTATTGTATTTATCTGCATGCTTTTCTTCTCTGCCTTTGTCTTTATGTCTCTTTGCCTTATCCTACTGGCTCAATTATCATCTCTGTCAAGATGACTTTCCAATGTATATATTGAATACTAATCTCGTTCCTTAGAGGCATCTAGATGGCTCATTGGATAAAGTGTTGGGTCTGGAGCAAAAAAGATCTGATTTCAAATCTGGTCTCAGATACTTTCTATCTATGTAACCCTGGGCAAGCTACTTACTGTCTGCCTTAATTCACTGGAGAAAGAATTGTCAAACCCCTCCATTAACTTTGCCAATAAAATGCCATACTAGACTCATGAAGAGCAGGACATGACTGAAAAACAAAATCTCTTTCCTTAGGACTAGGACTACATCACCAAATGCTTGCTCTTAAATATTTCCACTCATGAGTATCACAAACTCAGCATGTACAAAGTGAAACTAATAATTCCCCCCCAAATTTCTCATCCTTTCAAGTTTCCCCATTTCTGATCAGGACACTACCTTTGTGCCCTTATAACTTATGATCACAAGCATGGACTAATCTTAAACACACACCAACTCCCCCCCCAACAAGCTGTCATGTCTTTCCAGTTCAACCTGTACAAAGATGATGGCTTGAATAGAAATTGAGTTTGTTTTTTTTAATGAAGCTACTGTGTTTAGGTCATGTCTACAAGCAGTGTAGCGGTGAAGGGAAAGAGAAAGATGATAATTTTAATATATATCAATGTCAAGAGAAGGATTTTCTATGATTGAGGAGATATGATTTTTGTTGTAGTCATATGGGAAGATGTTATTGAGGAAAGAGAGACTGAAAAAGCATGAGACAGAGAAAATGACTGCTGGAGCAAAATCATTGAGTAGAAAAGAAGCACTGGGATAAAGTTTCAGTTAACAGGATTCATTTAGTGAAGAGTTAAGGACCAGAAAAGAGATGAATGAAAAAACTTACCTCAGAACATTTCAGTCTTATCAGTGAAGTAGGGGGCTAGGCCTTCACCTCCAAATGTGGGGCTTGGAGATATGGTTGGGAATGAGAGAAGGCAAAAGAAAATTTGGAACATTTGCTTTGTAATGAAAATTTGTGTTAATTGTTGTAGAAGGTTTATTCAAAGTCATTGAGGGTTACTATTACGTTTCATAAATCTATCATGGGTTAAATAAACCCAATTTATGACCTTTGTCAATTGAAAGTACTAGAGGCTGAGCAGAAAAGTTAAATGATTGGTGATATTAAAGGATAAGGATTTACAAGTCAGCATTGGGCAAAGGTCAAGGGACAAAGGACTTTAGGATGAAATGTTAAAAGAGGTAATTTCTTACTAAAGGGAATATGAAGAGAAGTAAAGCTAGAATGAAGATAAATTGAATCATAAGACTGAGCCAAAGGCCTAGAGATTATGCTAGTTAAAAAAAGATGAAAAAATCTAATGCAACTACATCAGGTCATTCTTAGAGTGGAATGGAGAAACTCATTGGATCAGAGGAGCTGAAAAACTGTTTTGGTTGGTGATTAGAATTGTCTCCTACCCTTCTAATGAAATTCAACAGCAAGAGATAGAAAGAGAAATCCCATTTAAAGTTACTGTAGACATTATAAAATATTTGGGGATCTACCTGCCAAAACAAACCCAAGACATATATGAACACAACTACAAAACACTTATCACACAAATAAAGTCAGATCTAACTAATTGGAAAGACATCAATTGATCATGGCTGGGTCAAGCTAATAAAAATGACAATTTTACCTAAATTAAATTATATTTTTAATGCCATACCAATCAATTTACCAAAAACCTACCTTATAGAGCTAGAAAAATAGTAACAAAATTCATCTGGAGGAACAAAAGGTCCAGAATATCAAGGGAATTAATGAAAAGAAATGCTAGGGATGGTGGACTAGCTATACCAGATTTTAATCTGTACTATAAAGCAGCAGTCCTCAAAACTACTTAGTACTTGCTGAGGAATAGAGTAGTGGACCAATGGAATAGATTGCATACACAAGACTCAGCAGTCAATGACTACAGCAATCTACTGTTTGATAAACTCAAAGAACCCAGATTTGGGGATAAGAACTCACTATTTGACAAAAGCTGCTGGGAAAACTGGAATACAGTATGGCAGAAACTAGGCATAGGCCATTATCTAACACCATATACCAAAAACAAGTCTAAATGGGTGCATGATCTAGGTATAAAGGCTGATACTGTAAGCAATCTAGAAAAGCAAGGAATAGGTTACGTGTCAGATTTATGGAGAGGGGAAGACTTTATGACCAAACAAGAGTTAAAGATTATTATAAAATGCAAAACGGATAATTTTGATTACATTAAATTGAAAAGCTTCTGTAAAAACAAAGCCAATGAAACCAAGATTCGGAAGGAAGTAGAAAATTGGGAAAGAATTTTTACAACCTATTTCACTGATAAAGGAATCATTTCTAAAATATACAGAGAATTGAGTCAAATCTATAAGAATACAAATCATTCCCCAGTTGATAATTGGTGAAAGGATATGAACAGGCAGTTTTCAGAGGAAGAAATTAAAGACACTTATAAGCATATGAAAAAATATTTTAAATCCTTATTGATTAGAGAAATGCAAATCAAAACAACTCTGAGGTACCACATCTTACCAGTCAGATTGGCTAAGATGACAAAACAGGAAAATGACAAATGCTGGAAAGGATGGGGAAAAATTGGAACAATAATGCATTGCGGGTGGAGTTGTGAACTGATCCAACCATTCTGTAGAGCAATCTGGAACTATGCCCAAAGGGCTATAAATAATTTCATACCCTTTGACCCCGAAATATAACTTCTAGGGTTGTATCCCAAAAAGATCATGGAAGTGCAGAAAAGACCCATATGTAAAAAAAAAAATATTTAAAGCAGCTCTTTCTGTGGTGGCAAAGAATTGGAAATTAATGGGTTACCCATCAATTGGGGAATGGCTGAACAAGTTGTGGTATATTCATGTTTAGGAATACTATTGTGCTATAAGAAACGAGGAGAAGATGGACTTCATATATACCTGGAGAGGTTTATAGGAACTGACGCCGAGTGAGAAGAGTAGAGCCAGGAGAAATCTATACACAATTACAGACACAACGTATATGTGATGATCAACTTTGATAGACTGGACTCTTCTCAGCAATCCAGGGTTATAAGTCAACCTCAAAAGACTCATGATGGAGAGAGATGTCTACATCCAGAGAAAGAACAGAGTTTCAACCCAGACTGAAGCAAACTACCTGCTCTTTTTCTTGTTTGGTTGTTTCCTCTTTCACATTGTTCATTACATTGGATACAATCCTTCTTTACAACCTGACAAATACCTAATGTCAAAGTACTAGCAGATACTATACTTGATTGTATACTACCATGGGAGGTGGAGGGGAGGGGGGAAGGAGAGAAAATTTGAAACTCAAGGAGTTGTGGAAATGAATCTTGTAAACCAAAAGTAAGCAAATTAATAAAGAACAAAAAAAAAAAAGAAAAAGAAAAAAGAATTGCCTTCTTCCTCATAGATTCTGCACTCCTGTGACTAGTGCCCCATGCATTCCTATAGGTGCTTTATAAATAATAAAGAACTGAGACATTCTAATGATCTATGAGAAGCATATGTCATAGAAAATCGGTGGGAGATCTTTGCCTTCCCTAACCCAATCCAATATCTGCTGCCACGTTCTATTGGGAAATCAAAGATCCAGAAGTTAGTATTCTATGCCACCATTCCCAGTGTCCTCCTGGAACAAAGTGCAACTGTCTAGCCACCATTCTCCTTTGGGCATTGTTTCCCCTATTAGAAGGTAAACTATTTGATAGTAGTGACTGTCCTTGCTTTTGTATTTGTATTCCCCAGTGCTTAGTAGTTCTTGACCTATAGAAAGCATTTAATAAATGGTTTTTTTTTCATTCTTTCAAAATAATTGTTTTCCATTTCAGGGCGGCCAGGTAGCACAGCAAGTAAGAGCACCGGCTCCAGTGTTGAGAAGACCTGGAGATCGAATCCCAGGCTCAGACACTTAGCACCCACCCAGAAACACCTGGCCGTGTAACCTTGAACAAGTTACTTAAGCCCAATTGCTTAGGGGCGGCCAGGTGGCTCAGCGAGTAAGAGCACCGGTTCCAGTGTTGGGACGACCTGGAGATTGAATCCGGGGCTCAGATACTCAGCACCACACCCAGAAATAACTGGCCCTGTAACCTTGAGCAAGTTACTTAACCCCAATTGCTTAAAAAAAAAATGTTTTCCATTTCATGCACCAAATATTGAATGACAGTGAATCCTGAAGCAGAAACAGTGCTGCTTAAGTACTAGGCTTTCAAGTAAAATATATCATAATTGCTGATTATCATATTATTTATTGGTTTATCTATAATAATATAAGAAAATTTGTGGCTTGAGTAGGAGATAGACAGGGGTAGAGGAAGTCCTAACCCCATCACATTTCTGTTAAATATAGTGACTTTGTCTTGGATAATAATGATGGTGGGTGTAGTTTCAAGGTTGATAGCTTCAAGTGAGAGGAAACCCCACAGTGTAATTGGACAGGAAAAATAAACACAGAAAGGGAAAAGGAAAACAAGGGAATATGACCCAATCAGGTCATTCTTCTATGGTGAAATAGTTTACCTAAGGGGATTGAATTTGTAATCAGTTTATCTGGGTTTGAATGCTAGCTCTATTGTTTGTTTGTTTGTTTTTTGTCTGTATGAACTTGGACAGTTTATTTAATGTTTGTAAGCTTTAGTTTCTTCATCTCTAGATTGTGTTTAAGCTAAGTTATCTTTAAGATTTGTTCCAGCTCAAAATTCCATAAGCTGATTATTTTAAACTCTGTGTGTGTCTAAATTTTGTGCAGTCCTGTAGAAGAGTTAAATACACTTGGATAGATACTATTTTAAGACCCCTTTAACCCTTTTTAACCCTTTCAAACTGCACCTATAAGACAGTATTCTTTTTTTTATTTTTCTTTCCCTCTATTGGACCTTCCATGGACTGTCATACTTTTATGTTATACAAGAATAAACACTCAAATTAAATTCAGAAAACCTAGGTTCTACACTGGCTTTTCCACTTACTTCCTGTGTAACTATGGGAAAATCACATAGACTTTCTGGTTCTTAGATCCCTTGTTCTAAGAAATGAGGTTGGTCTAAATGTTCTCTAATGTCCCTTCTAACTTTAGATCCTATTGTCTTCCCTAGCTCTTTTTCTTAAATTGCTTCCTACATTATTTATCTTTTTTGCCTTTTAATAGCGAATCAGTTGAACTAAAATAATTCCTCATGAAATGGAATTTCATGAAATGAAATTACTTTCTAAAGTGATAGGATAATAGGGAAATAATATTCTTAGCATACCTGGCCTCACATAATGGCATCAGAATTAATGTATTCTTTACTATAAACCAATTTGTAGTTACAAGGAATTCAGCAATAAGAGGAGACTATTTCAGTTAATTCTTCACATACAGATTATTTTTGAAAACAATGCTTTTGGATTATAAATCTAAAATATTGAATAAAAATATTTTAAAATAAAAATGTTAATTGGGAAAATGCAGAAAGAAGTTAAAATGATATTAACTAAAGCTCTTCTCAGGTAGAAAGAAAAGAAAAATGAAAGAGATAGGGGATGGAATAGAAGTCAATTGAATTGCAGGGCAGTAATACCTTGTATTTTTAAATCCCTTTATACTTTCATGTTATACTTACATTTCTCATTTGGTGCTCATAATTCATTATAACTAATTAAAATTATTATTATTTTATTATTATAAAATATGTTTATATCTTGAATATCCATAATTCTTCCTTAAACCATAACAACCCTGTGGTTAGATAAGGCAGCCATCTTAGTCTTATTTTCCATTGAGCAACTTGAAGCAGTTTTCAGAAATCTCAGAGAATGACTGAGCCTGCTGACTTATAATAGGTATCAGTAGTACACAATGCCAATTTTCTGGAACCAGGACCCTTTGTGCCTTCAGTATAGAAAAATATGGGTTTTGCAATAGGGAAGATTTTTTAGTTAAGGAAAAGGAGACTATAGTTACAATAGACTACATAAAACATGTTCCAAATGTCAGCTTTTCCTCAAAAACAGGTAAGTTATATATTATTTATGTCCAATTTCCCAGATAGGAGAAATGTGGCCACCATTTATTCATTTACTATGTGTATTTTGAACAATTATTATATTAAAACACTTTGTTGGGTGGTTTGGGTGATAAAACCTTCTTGCCCCTCATAAATCTTCCATCCTAATAAGGAAGACAAGATATTCAAAGGTAGCTATAGTAAAAATAAAAGTGAGCATGCAGCAAGAGACTTCTAAAGGATCCATATAATTGAGGGGAAAAAGAACACTTCTGACTAGTAAAAGATAAGACTACAGGCTAGGAACATTGGGGTAAATTGTCATTATTTTTGGTTGTTTACCTACTATGGTTATAGAGTATATTACTTGTTTAATGTTTAAATAGCTGCCACCTATTTTCCAAGATACCAGATACAAATGAACCTCTCTAATCTTCCCTCAACATACAATGTTCTTAGGAATACAAAGGCTTTATTCAATTGATTGTGAATTGTTTTCAGCAGTGTCTGACTCTTCATGACCCCATGGACCATACTTTCTGTGGGGTTTTCTTGGCAAAGATGCTCAAAAATTTGCCAGTTCCTTCTCCAGTGGATTAAACTCAGGTTAAATGACTTTCTCAGGGTAATATGGTAGTATCTGAGGCCAGATTTGAAGTTAAGGACTTAACTCCATACTCTAGACCCAGCACTCTATCCAGTGAACCACCTACTGCCTCAGAATATTTATTACAGTACCATTTCTGAAGTATTTGACTTAAAAAAATGTAAATGAACTCTAGCTCTACATTCCCAAAATGCAACTCCTTGTATCTCAGTTTATGGGATATCATCTCTGCAGTTTCTTTGTGTAAAAGAATCAAAAGGAAAGGGAAAAATAAAACCTCAGCTATACAGGAAAGTTAGAATAGACTTTTTATTACACTTTGAATTGATATTATGTAACCTAATCCAAAGAATGCTATTTACATAAATCACCAGGAAAAGGAAATATTTGTTCAAGAAATCTTAAAAGGTCAAGAAATCAGTCAGCTCAATTCCCTTCACCCGCATTTAAACATACACACATACACACACACACACACACACACACACACACACACAGACACATTATCACGTTCATTTCTTCTAACTTTCCTTTAACTGAATTTCTTTTATCAAATCCTTATTCTGACAAAACTCAGGCATAGAAATAGAAACCAATGTAGAAGAGACGCAGGTAGTGGCATTGTTTGTAGTCTAGTCTACTTATCTAGTTTTGTCTTATTTCACTGTTCTAGATTGTAATTCAAAACCGTTTGCAAAAATTTGGAACCTTCTTTAATCTACAAGAAAATTAACATCCTCAAAATGATACTGTAGATAGAGTCATCAGCTGATCAGATAAAATTAAGAAGATAACATAGGTAAATTTTATGTTCCATGGTATGTCTTTTTTTAGAGGTTAGGCTGCAGTAGATGCATGGGGCTTCTTATAAGGAGAGCCAACCCCCATTGTTTTGTGGTGTTTTTTGTTTGTTCCATGAAACAAATTTTGACACTAAGGGCCGTCACAACAAATCCCAAAGCTAATTTACATAAGATAATTTTTAAAGGTCATTGATTCATATTTAAAAATGAATATATCTTTTCTATGAGCAGCTGTTCTAATTTTATATCATTCAATAAATTCCTGATCTGTTTTAGTTAATGGCATTATGTTGTAAGGGTAGGTTTCAATACATTTAAATTGTAAATTACATTTTGCCCCCAAACAAAATTAAGGACTACTGATAAGAAGCAGCTGGTCTCTGTTTTCTACTTACTTTGGGAGACTGTGGTATCAATTAATGTCAACTGAAGTAGACAAGTCAATGAGTACTGGAGTCTGAGGAAAATCAGATGGCTAGTTCTGCTCAACTTCTGTTGTCATGAAATGCTCTAAGGCAAAGATATATCACATTAGCCTCAATACCCTGCCTTTTCTATTTAAAGGTCATCAGTCAACAACCCATGTCAATGCAATTGCTTTCATATGGACAAACTTTTATGGAAAAAGAAAAAACAAGGAAGTACTATCATGGAATTGAAAGTACCATAGAAGTAAATTTACTACAGAAAATGAATCTCCAACATTTTTTTAAATTAAATTTTAATCACACAACAAATGTAGACATATATTCTTCACATATGTACACAAATGCATGTACACATGTGTAATCTTTCTTTATTTTTTTAATTTTTAATTTTTTTTATTTATTTGCTTTTTGGAGGGGGGAGGGTAGGGCAATTGGGGTTAAGTGACTTGCCCAAGGTCACATGGCTTGTTTTTGTGTTAAGTGTCTGAGGCTGGATTTGAACTCAGGTCCTCCTAACTCCAGGGCCAGTGCTCTATTCACTGTGCCACCTAGCCACCCCCATGTGTAATCTTTCTAACATACTTTGTACACTTCCTTGCCCCAATCAACAAAGAGCATACCATTAACTCTTCTACCAAGTTTTATTCTAATACAGTACTTCCTCATAGTATTGAGATGATCCTGGCTTCTTGGAAGTTATGCCAGTAAAGCCCAAGCCCTGAGAAAGTTTATAATGGCAGAAAGGCTTCCAGTGTAACTCTGGTAACAAACAATCTGCTTTTCCAGGATCAGTGATTTAATTAGTGCTATCCTACCTGAAGACAGAATAATATAGCAACTTAGTGATGACTTCTTTTTTCATATAATCAATGAAAAAGAAAAGGAAAAATAAGAAATAGTCTGTGATCTGCTTTTTGCTTTTCATTTTTATAGTGATGGTGGCAGAGTGGTTGAAAAAAATAACAGAAAGTGATAAGAATTACACAGTTTTTAGATCAATTGAAATGTGAGATGCTCATACAATTATCGACAAGTAGAAATGCTATTGGAAGAACTCAATCATACCAATCTTGATATTCATGACATAAATGAAATGAGAAGTCAGAAATAAATTTACAGCCAAATGGAAGGATCACTCATAGATACTCCTTGGAGAAATGGATGACTGGAAGAATCAGTTTAATTATGCATCAAAATTCAACACAAAACATCACTTCCTAAGTTATATAGTCATCATATACTTCAGTACTCATCTAAGAATTTGCAAAAATAGCACCATGAAAATAGTTATAATTATATTCCAACATTTGCTAAAGAGACGGAAGAGGTAGAGAAATTCTGGGAATTCAATGTTATCTTCTATATTAAAACAGTCCTTAGCCTCCTGGTGCCACAGGCAATTCTCTAAAACTAAAAAATTCAATAGTTGCCTATTTGCACTGGTAAAAGAAGCTTCCTAATTAGGTGATCCCTACTTTCATGCTCTCAAAAGTAGAGATCAATATAACAGAACCACACAACTGGGGGCACTCTGATAATGAAAAATAACCTAATAAGAACCCACCTGCCTGTATTTTTATAATTATCTCCTCAAAAACCACACTTCTAGTTAGTTTGAAAACTTTAAAGGTTATTCAGGTCAGATTCAAATATTTTGTCTTTGAATAAGTAAAAGAAATGTCAAATATTAGAAGTAGGAAGCAGTTGCTAAATATTAGTTGGAGTTCTTAATGTTGATTTAAATAAGTAAAGCATTCCCATTTGAATGAATTTCCATTTCTAAGGAGCAAGCAACTCAGTACACAGATAACTTTAATAACCTTAGGAATTAGCAATTCTAATTTTCTTAAGATAATAGAGTAACTATTTTCTTTAGATTCATAAGCATATGCCCTCTCTACATATAAATAACATAATTCAAGAGACTCTTTCAAAAGTATTGTTTTTTATTATCATTATATTGATCAGAATATAGGCTACTCATGGATATAAAGTCTCAATAAGTGACTGATTTTTATTCAAAAGGAAAAATATGTTTAGATATACATAATGTATACAAATATGTAACAAAGATGAGGAAGACAGCATGAGTACTACACTGGTCAAGAGAAATAGAGTTCCTTGGCAAGTGGGTGGACTGTCTGTGACAAAATTATGGGAAACTAGGTATAAGAGCTGGATGGGATATGGAGTCCTGAATGGTTAACAAAACTGTATCATTGCATGAATTGTCTGAATCAGTAAGATCAAAGAACCCTTTCAGAATTTGTTCATGAATACCATATTCACAGAAGGGCAGGTAGGTGGCACAGTGGATTGAATGCCAGGCCTGGAGTCAGGAAGATCAAATTCAGCCTTGGACATTTACTAGCTATGTGACCCTGGCTAAGTCACTTAACCCTGTTTGCCTCAGTTTCCTCATCTCTAAAATGATCTGGAAAAGGAAATGGCAAACCACTCATATCTTTGCCAAGAAAACCCCAAATGAAATCACAAAGAATTGGACATGACTGAAACAAACTAAGAAATATACAAAAAGACCAAAAAGTGCAATTGTAAGCCTCATTCAGGTCTTATACAAGGTAAATTCATGGGAAAAGAATGATACATGTATCAACTAATGTGGTACTAGTATTACTGTTAAGAATATACAGGGTGTCACAAAAATTTTAGTGCAGTTAGTGCTTAATTTAATGCTTAATAGCTTGGAACTGCACTAAGACTTTTGGAAGACATGTATATTGATTATCTTCTATTTAAATATTCCAAATCTTTTTGTAAGTATTATAAGATTATGATTTATATATCAACAGAATCTTACCAGAGTGCTCACTGTGACCCTGGAATTTTAAATCTTATGCCACTGAACTATGAGCTATGGCACATCAGAGGAAGGCCATGCCTCCAGAGTCATATTCCCTGGGTTCAAATCCTATCTGCTGCTTTTACTCCCTTTGTGATATTATTCAAATCACTTAAACAATTTGGAACTCATTTTCTCCACCCTAAAAATGAAGTAGTCAGACTAGAAAGACTCTGATGTGTATTGCAGTTCTTTATCTGTGATTTTAAGTTTGACCCTGATGCACATGTATGTCTGTAACTCATGCTTGCATGTGTGTGATCTGAAGATAAGACTAAGTTTGGAAATCCCCCTGACAGGGGAGTCACAGGGTGATAGTTTTCTTCCACAGCAACATTCAAAGAACACCTACTATGTTGAGGAGTTATTATGGTCTCCGTCACTGGAGGCAATACCTTCATAAGTAACATCACAAGTCCTTAAAAAATTGATGTACAAGGAAATTTTTAAAAAATAATTCAAAGAATTTCAAGAAATTCTAAAGCTAGCTCAGTATATTGAAATGTACCTCAAGAAAGGCCTACACAAATTTTTCATCTTCATATTTATTCCTAGGTCAGAGAAAACTGTGAAATTAATAATTATACAACAATGGTAATTGTAAGCCTTTTTTAAAATATTATTTGACTTCCTAAATGTTTAGTGTCCTGGAACTCCTCATTATTACTTTGTACAAATTCATGTAAGTTTTTCCTTTTTTTTTTCTAAGAGCATCCTGTGCATTATTTCTTAAAGTACAATGCTATTCCATAACAATCATATAAATCTTGTTTAGCCATTCCCCGATTGATGAACAGTCCTTCAATTTCCAATTCTTTGTCCCCACAAAAAGAATTGCTATAAATATATTTTATATATATATGTATATATAAAACTATTTTTCCTTTTTATCTCTGTGGGATATAAACCTAGTAGAGGTATTTCTTGGTGAAAGGGTACAGTTCTAAATACATTTCCAGAAGGGTTGAATCAGTATACAACTTTGCAAAGAGTACATTAGTATTTTAATTTTCCCACATCTCCTCCAACATTTTTCATTTTCCTTTTCTGTCACATTAGCCAATCTGACATGTGTGAGGTAGTAGCTTAGAGTTGCATTAATTTGCATTTTTCTCATCAACAATGATTTAGAGCATTTTTTGTATGACTATAGATAGCTTTTCTTACTTTGTCTGAAAACTCCCTGTTCACATCCATTGACTATCAATTGAGGAATGGCTCTTATTTCTATTAATTTGATAAAGTTTTCCATATGTATTAGAAATGAAATCTTCATCAGAGGAAGTCACTGTAAAATAATTTTCACAGTAATGATTGCCAACTATGTATTTCCCTTTATTCTATTTTCCCCATCTCTCCCATCTCTCTCTCTCTCTCTCTCTCTCTCTCTCTCTCTCTCTCTCTCTCTCTCTCTCTCTCTCTCTCTCTCTCTCTCTCTCTCTTTCTGTCTCTCTCTCCTTTACTCTCTTTCCTGTCCATTCTCAAAAGTGTTTTGATTCTGACTTTTACTTCCCCCCAACTGACATATCAGCTTCCCCCTTCTTTTGCCCCCTTCCTTCCAACTTTACTATGTGGTAAGATAGATTTTTATACCCAACTGAATATGTATATTATTCCCTTTTTGAACAAATTCCAGTGGAGTAACATCCATGTGCTCCTCTCTCAGATTGTCCCAATTTCCCTTCCACTGTAAAATCTCTCTCAGGCATCTTTTATTTCAGATAATTTATTCTATTCTACAACTCCCTTTTCCCTTCTCCCAGTGCATTCTTCTTTCTCATCCTTTATTTTTTTCCTGATAATTATACCATCACATTGAATTCAAACCTCTCCTTTCTATTTATTTATACTTCTAACTGCCTTAATGATAAGAAAGTTTATTATAGTTATAAATACCATATTCCCATTTAGGAATATAAACAGTTTAAACTTATCAAATCCCTTATTATTTCTCTTTTACATTTTTGTGCTTCCCTTGAGTCTTGTATTTGAAAGTCAAATTGTTGGGGCAGGTAGGTGGCATAGTAAATAAAGCACTGGCCCTGGAGTCAAGAGGATCTGAGTTCAAATCCATCCTCAGACACTTAATGCAAAACTAGCCATGTGACCTTGGGCAAGTCACTTAACCCCAATTGACCTACATCACCCCCCCTCCAAAAAGCAAAAAAAACCAAAAACAAAAAAATTGTCAAATTGTCTATTCAGCTCGTTTTTTTTTTTCATTTGGAATGCTTGAAAATTCTTTATTTCACTGAATTTCTATTTTTCCCAAGAAGTATGCTCAGTATTGTGGTGTAAGTGATTCTTGCTTGTAATTCTGGCTCTTAAGTCCTCTCAAATATCATATTCCAAGCTCTTTGATTCTTTAATGAAGAAGCTACTAAATCTTGTATTATCCTGACTATGGTTCCACAATATTTGAATTGTTTCTTTTTGGTTATTTGCAATATTTTCTCCTTGATCTGGGAGGTCTGGAATTTGCCTATAATTTTCCTGGGAGTTTTCATTTTTGGAGTCTCTTTCAGGAGGTGATCAGTGGATACTTTCAAATTCCATTTTACCCTCTGGTTCTAGAATATCAAGGCAGCTTTCCTTGATAATTTCCTGAAAGATGATGTCTGGGCTTTTTTTTTTATAATGACTTTCAGGTAGTCCAATAATTTTTAAATTATCTCTTCTGGATATATTTTCTAGGTCAGTTACTTTTCCCAAGAGATATTTCACATTTTCTTCTATCTCTTCATTCTTTTGATTTTGTTGGATTGTTTCTTGATGTCTTATAGAGTCATTAGCTTATAATTGCCCAGTTCTAATTTTTAAGAAATTATTTTTTTCAATGGACTTTTGTACCTCCTTTTCAACTTGACCAATTATATTTTTTAAGGATTTCTTCTCTTCAGTGACTTTTTGTATATCATTTTCCATTTGGCCAGTATAGCTTCTCAAGGCATTCTTCTCTTTTGTGCCTCTTTTACCATTTGACATATTCTGGGTTTTTTAAGGTGCTATTTTTCTCAATATTTCTATGCCCCCTTTACCAAGCTGTTGAATCATTTTTCATTATTTTCTTGTACCACCCTTGTTTGTCTTCCCAGTTTTTCCTCTACCTATCTTATTTGATTTTTAAAATCCTTTTTGAATTCTTCTATGACCTGAGACAAATTCATAGTTTTCTTTGAGGCTTTGGGTGCAGGAATTTTGACTTGTCTTCTTCTGCATGTATGTTTTGAACTTCCTTGTCACCATAATAACTTTCTATAATCAGAAATTGTTCTGTTTGCTCATTTTCCAGTCTGTTTCTTGACCTTTGACTTTATGCTGAAGTGGACCTTTGTTTCTGGATTGGAAGTGGTACTGTCTGAAGCTTCAGGTTTGTTTGTTTGTTTGTGAAGCTGTTTGCAGATGTAATTCTGGGGACCTATCAGTTTTTGTCTCTTCCAAAGAGGTATGATGTAGGAAGAGGTGTGTTTACTCTCCTGTACTATATACTGGTTTGGGAGTGACCATAAGCACTCTTTCCTACCCTGGAACTGTTACCAGGATCCCTGCTCCCCTGCGTTCACAAGTCTGCTATTCACAAGTCTCCTTACACTTGGGATAAGACCTGCAATCAAAGGATAGTCAGTGCAACAGAGTCCTTCTCCTGGTGCCATCAAAGGGACCCCTGTAAATATTTTTTCTGATTCATTATCTGATTCCCTTACTATCTCTGGACTGAGAACTCTAGAAACCACCACTCCTGCCACTGATTCAGTTACTTCTGGAAGCCAGCTTCTTGTTTGCTTGGGCCCAGTCTGTACAGAACTGTGCTGTTCTCACCCTGGTATGATAAATATTTCTGCCAAGCTTCTAAGTTGTCTTGTGCTGAAAAAATGTTTTCTTCAATCTTTTTGTGGGTTCTGCCATTCTAGAATTTGTTTAGAGTCAGTACTTAAAAGCATGTGGAGGAATTTGAGGAAGAGCTCAGGTGAATTCCCATGTTTACTCTGCCCCTTATGTATTTGTTTTTAATGTAGGACCAGACAATAATCTATATAGTTACCAGATTGGGGGAAAATGCTGTTGCAGAAAATACTAACACTTTATCTACCTTCACATGCTCAGAAAATGTTCTTGCCAAAATTACACCACTGCCTTGACATTTTATCAGATCTGAGAATAATCGGCTATGATAAAGGACCTGGAAGACTAGCATGTTTGATTCTGAGAAAAATAAAAAGGAAATAATATTTAATTGTTTTGATCCTTCACTTCATATTGAAGAGGTAATTTGGTCAGATAATCAGTCAGTGCATAATACTTATTGGGCACCCACTGAACAACGTAGTTTGAGGAGTTTAGAAAAGAATAGAAGAAAGGGCCCTAACCCTCAAGAGACCTGAGATCTGAATGGAGGCAAACTGAAGTATTAGGAATGAATAGGAAGAAAGCAATGCATCCTTTGGAGTCCTTGGGCAGGAAACAAAATATGAAGTAGAAAGTCAAATTCTTGAGCCTTAAGGAAGGTTAAAAAAAAATTCAAGAGCAAATTAAATGAGAGAAAGAAAGAGCGAAAATAAATCAAGACTTCCAATCCAGAATGCAAGTAGATGGTCATATGAGTAAGGAGGTCTAATCTTTGCAATGAAGAGAAAGGACAAAAAGGAAAATCACAAAGTGGGTAAATCTTTCAACTCTATAGTTTTGAATGAGTGCCTTTTGGGGCTTACATAGTCAAAGACCTGTACAGGGCAGGATGCCCCCGAGCTTCTAAAAGGTTTCACATAATGGGCACTCACTAAGTTTAGCCTTTCAGTCCCTGTGACTTACACCAAAAGCTTTTTAAAGTATTAATCCACTTCTCCATGAGTGTTTTTTGACAGATTCAGGAAGAAGAAAAAATCAAAGACTGGCCAATTGTCATTCTTATTTTTCCTCTGCTATTCATCTGGCATTGTTCAAGGCTTCACATACAGTTTAGTGCTAAAAGAGTGTGAAGAGCACTTGAAATTGAAATGCTTGAAATTACAAAGAGATTAAATGAAGTTAGGTTAATCTGGCCACATTTTCCCTAGTTTCTAAATCTTATTTAGGAAAGAACATTAATTTTATCATTATATTTTTCATATTTTTAAAAGCATAACAATATAAGGATCTTCCTTTTTTTGTTAAATGTCGGAACTGAATATTTATTTTAAAAACAAGGATTAAGAAAAAACTTTAAATATTCCCAACTGTCTTTGCTCTATATATTTTCCTATAATCAAGATATTGGAATGTATACATAATCTACAGCTTTGGTAAGTTGCTTGAGACTTAAGGAAAATTAAGTGATTTTTCCCAAGTTTAAATAGTTACTGTCAGAGGATAGGTTTAAACTGAGGTCTTCCTGACTACAAATCTAGCAAGCTAACCACTAAAACACATTGCATTTCCTCTCCTATAGGGAATAGCATTAAAATCTCAAGGTCTGTTTCGTATTTGATGCTCTAAGAATACAGTAGAAGAGCCCATGGCTAAAGTTTACTGCTACATAGGAATATTTTTTTCTTTTAAGCAACTAAAACCCAGGACTCAAGTCACATGGAAAGTTTCAAGATGATAGCTTAGATTTATAAAGTACTTTAAGATTATAAATTAACTGATCTATTTTACCAAATAGGAAATTAGAATCCTATTATACAATCAGTTCAAGTATTAATACATAACCATTTCTTGTAGATGAGTTCATGAATAAATAAATGAAAAGGTATTCTTTATGCGCTTACTATAGGCCAAGCAAAGTGCTGGGGATAAAAATGAAGAAATTTTGTGTTATAAAAGAGAGACAGAGAAATAAAGAGAGAGAGAGATACAAAGACGCACGTAGATTTCATACAGACATATACATGTATACATGTGTGCATATTAAATTGTGTAGTGACAGTTTTTTAAATTATTTCTTTTTTCTGATTGTAGGTTTCAGGTAGTCTAATTATTCATATGTTTTCTATTCTTGATTTGTTCTCCACATCAGTCCTTTTTCTTGTGAGATAGTTCACATCCTCTTCTATTTTTTTAATTTCTTACATTTGGTTTTATTATTTCTTGGTCTCATAACTTCACTGGCTTCCCCTAGTGCAACTCTAATATTCAAAGAGTCTTTTACTTCTTGAGATTCTGGATCTGCTTTTCTTATTATTTGACTTTTTTATAATCTTTTTTTTAATTTTTCTTGGAGTGTTCTTTTTAAAAATATTTCCTAAATCTCTCATTTGATATTTAAAAATTTTTTTAAGTTAATATATGAATTTTGGGGCAGTTTGCCATTTTACATTACTCTTTTTTGATTCAGTATCCTCCTCTGAAGAGAAACCCTGGTCTTATCTATTTCCATAGTTACTATCTATGGTTGGGTTCTTTCTCCTTTGGCTGCTATTTTTTTTTTTTTTGTCTGTAGCAAGTTTTTTTTTTTTAATCACCTCTAGTCCTAGAGTATGGGGGATGGTGCTTCTGGTCTCAGATCTTCCTTCAGTGCTCCCCTTTAACATGGAACCAAAACCAAGAACTTTGCCCTCCTGTAATTGCCCACAGGAGCAATTACCCACCCCCCTACACTCAATGCTTCTGCACTCAAAAGGCCTGTGCTTGTTACTTCTAGCCAATTGCCACATCTCCACAGCACAGCTGGGTCTGTAGCTCCTTATCAGTAGAGGTTCCTTCAGTCTTCCCAGGCTCATCTTCATAGGGACCAGCCCTAATCCTGTGATCTTTCTTTGGATCTTCTATGATTTTCCCAGGAGGGCCACTGTTCTGCCCCAACTCTTGCCTGTTTTTACCTCTCTATGTTGGCCCCAAGGTGCTATTTTATTTTGTCTGTGGGGGAAGTCTTGAGAATTTAGAATTTTCTTATCTACTCCATTATCCTCCCAGAATGCTCTGCACTAGATCTATTTCTTGAATCATCAAGGATTTCGTTCAGGATATCCATGGTGTTTCAAAGTCTGATGCAATTATCCTAATATAATTTGTAAAGTCAATTAATAAGCTTATTGGATACCTACTATGTGCCAGGCACTATGTGCTAAGTGTTGGGGAAGCAAAGGCAAAAGAGTCCCTGGACTCCAGGGGCCCACAGTCTGAAAGGGGAAACAACATTCAAACAAATATGTACAAACAAGCTTCATACATGATAAATTATAAATAATAAACAAAGGTAAGGCACTAGAATTTAGGAGGACTGGAAAAGGCTTGTGAAACTTTGGATCTTGAGAATTATATCATCTATTGGAATTCCTTTTTCATTTGAACATTGTGTGGGTCAAAAATGGTGGCATGACTTCAAATACAGCACTCTATATTTTATAATCTTCTGTCTTTTTTTAAAGGCTTTATTAACTTCTGATTTATATCATTCATTTACGCCACATTTTGACTTACAAATTTTCTCCCCATTTTTCCCCTACCCACCACCCAAAGGATAGCAGTCCCACAGGATATCCCCTCCTACAATCTGCTCCCTCCCATATTTTCTCCCATACCACTTTCGACTTTTCCAGTGGGTCTCTATGCCCCAGTGTCTGTATATCTTATTTCTCAATTACAGGAAAATAGTATTAATAATAGTATATATATATATATATATATTTGAATATTTGATTTTAAAACTTTGAATTCCAGATGCATTCCCTTCCCCCCTTATCAACGATCCTTACTGGAAAGATAAGCAGTTCAGTATAGGTTGTACATATGTGGCTAATGCAAAACAATAACATAGTAGATATATTGTAAAAGACTGACTATATTTCCCTCCATCCTATCCGAACTTCCACTTGTTCCATTCTCTACTTTGATCCCGTCCCTTTTCAAAAGTGGGTGCTTCCAACTTCCCTCCCCCCCACTCTGCCCTTCTTTCCATCATACCCCCTCTCATCCCCTTCCCCTCCTACTCTCCTAGAGGGTGAAATACACTACTTAGTGGGTATTTCATTCCCTCCTCAAGCCAAATTCAATGGGAATAAGGTTGACCCATTCCCTTTTGCCTTTCTATCCTTCTCCTCCATCGTAACCATTTTCCCTTGCCTCTTCTGTACGAGATAGTTTACCCCATTCTGTCTCTCCCCATCTCCTCTCATATTTCTCTCTCACCTCTTAATTTCACCTTTTAAGTATCATCCCTTCCTGTTAAATTGGTCCTATGCCCTCTATCTATGTATACCTGTAAACATATATGCACACATTCACATATGTATTCATATGCCCATATATCCTCATATAAAGACATATGTGTGTATTTATATTACCTTCAACTACTGAGAAAAGTTTTATAAGTTACAATTATTGCTTTTTCCATGTAGGAATGTTAATAGTTCAACTCTGATAAATTCCTTATGATTTCTTTTCCCTGTTTACCTTCTCATGCTTCTCTTGTTTCTTGTATATGAATGTCAAATTTTCTATTCAACTTTTTTTGTTTCAGGAAGAATGCTTGAAAGTTCTCTATTCCACTGAATGACCATATTTTCCCCTGAAACGTGATCCTCAGTTTTGCTGGGTAGGTGACTATTGGTTTTAATCCCAGCTCCTTTGACCTCCTGAATATCATATTCCAAGCTCTTCGATCCTTCAGTGTAGAAGCTGCCAGATCCTGGGTTATCTTGATTGTGTTCCACAATATTCAAATTGTTTCTTCCTGTCTGCTTGTAATATTCCCTCCTTAATCTGGGAATTCCAGAATCTGGCTATAATATTCCTAGGAGCTTTCTTTTTGGGATCTTTTTCAGGAGGTGATCAGTGAATTCTACAACCTCCATTTTGCCCTGTGGTTCTAAAACATCAGGGCAGTTTTCTTTGAGAACTTCCTGGAGGATAATTTCTAGGTTCTTACTTTGATCTTGGCTTTCAGGTAGTCCAATAATTTTTAAATTATCTCTCCTGGATCTATTTTCCACGTCAGTGGTTTTTCCCATGAGACATTTCACATTGCCTTCTAGTCTTTCATTTGTTTGGATCTGTTTAACAGCATCTTGATTTCTCATAAAGTCATTAGCTTCCATTTGCTCCAGTCTAATTCTGAAGCAATGATTCTCCTCATTCAGCTTTTGAGATTCTTTTTCCATCTAGCAAATTTGGCTTTTTAAGGCATTCTTCTCCTCATTGACTTTTTGACTCTCTTTTGCCATTTGAGTTAGTCTATTTTTTAAGGTGTGAAAGATTTTCCTCAGTCCAGCTGTTGACTCTAATTGCATAATTTTCTTGAATTATTCTCATTTCTCTTCCCAATTTTTCCTCCACTCCTCTTATCTGCTTCTTAAGTTCTTCTATGGCCTGTAAGCAGCTCGTAGTTTCCTTTGAAGCTTTTGGTGCAGGAGTTCTGACTTCACTGTCTTCCTCCTGTTCCATGCTTTGCTCCTTTTTCTCCCCAAAATAGGAGTGTAATGTTGGAATCTTCTGTCTTCTTTGTTTCCTTTGCCTGCTCATGTCTCACCTCAGTCACTTGACCCATGGGCTTTTTGCCACAGGAGAACTCTGCCACCAGGCAGGGAAGCTTTTGTCCCAAACACTGGGGTTTTCTTAGCTGCTGGTGGTATTAGATGGGTGCCCTCTCTGAGCTCTCCACATGTTCTGGCAAGCTGGACACACCCCAGGACCTCTACTTTAGACTGCAATCCAGATCCCAGCATGTTAAACCAAAAGAGATTACCCGTTAGACTGGTTCTTGCTCCCCCTACACTCTGCAGGCCAGGAGCTGAAGCTGCCAAGTGGTGCTGGCTGGCTGTGCAGGTGTCTCAGCGGCTTCTCCCCTTGGTGGCAAAAGCCAAGCACTCCCACTTACTGGGTCCCAAAGTCCAGACTGCACTTACCTCTAACTTTGTACTTTTCATCTATGAGTTGATAAATCTGGAAACTGTCACAGCTGCTGCTAATCTAGAATCCCTCCCATGGTGGCTGGTCAGGCCGACCCTGGGGCTAATGCCTTGGCATGTGGGTGGGCTTGGCTCCCAGAGCCCTGCACTGGCTGATTCCTAAGGGCCTCCTGGGCTGTCCTCAGAGGGAAATTAGCTTCTCTGTGTCATTTTGTGGGTTCTGCAGCTCCAAAGTTTGTTCATAGTCCCCTTTTTACATGGACTGGGGAAGGTAGAAGCTGGAGCAGCAGGGAGGTCCTGCTTCTACTCCGCCATCTTGACTCCACCCCCTCTTGATGTTGTGTCTTTTTAAACACTATTTCCCTTCTTCATATCATGCATTCAATAAACATTTATTAATCAACCATTAAGTTCTGTGTACTATGATAAATGTTAAGTCTACAAAGAAAAATTTGAAAGTCTCTGTCCTCCAGAAGCTTACAGCACATTTATTATCGAGATATGAAAATACAAATTTGGCAATTCTTACTATTAATGCTATGGAAACAATGGCTTATTTGTTTCCTTATACAATAATTTTTGATGATCCTTCAATTTTTTTTTAATAAATGCTCTGCAGTTGATATGGATTTCATGACAAGATGTCTGATGTTTCATTGTTCTATCCAGTAATTTGGGCTCTTTATTGAGGGGACACAACTGATATTATTATCATAATGTTTCTGGGAAGCAATGTTGTATTTGCTTGCTATTTCTTTCCACTTGGAAAAGGGATCAAGAGTTTACTAGTGAAGCATTTTCTATTTTCTTTTGTTATAGTGATAGTTTTTTGCTATCTAAACCTATCTAAAAAATGTAACAATTGACATCTTTTGATGTATTGTTTTTCTTAATTAACCTAAATATACATTTTAATTTTACATTGAATATGACCTTTTACTCCACAATGATTTAGGTAATATGGGGGTGGAATTTATTTTTAATTTGGCCTTTTAAAATTCTTAAATATTTATTAAATCTAACTACACACAGGCATCTAGACACAAAATGTCTCATTTGAATATATCTAGTTGTTTTCTTCTATTAGGATTAATCAACTTCTTAATTTTTGTGATGCTATTTTTCACCATATTCATGATTTCTAATTCTGTACTTCAAAAAATATCCATAATACAGATTCATGAGGCTTCTTAATAATGTGCAAATCATTTTCATTCCTCATCACCTAATAATACTTAATCCAGAACCATGTGGGCTAATGCATTTTTCACTTTCCTTCCCTAAGTCCACATCTGCACTTAAGTCACTGGATATTAATATGATGATTAGAGCTGAAGGATTGAGTCAGGTTTTTTGTAGAATTTCTCTACCTTCTATAGATATTTTGGCATAGAATTTGCAATAAGCTCCACGGTTATATTTTTGCTTAAAATGTAGTTTTAAATTGTGACTGACGCATACAGTGCGACAAGTCACTAAACCTTTCAGTCCTATAATATCTCTCTCTAAGACTATGTTACCAATGAATTACTGATCTGCATTGGTGTATGGAGTTTTCATAGCAGGATTCTCATTGTAAGCCAAAGTCCAGATGACCCCACACTTAGTCTTTTTTACTCATGCTCACCATGGGCATCATAAGGTAAGCTGCCCAAAGACCCCTGATGTGATGTTTCCTATTGATACTGAATGGTCAAGGAAAGAAACTCCTCCAACTTCTTTATTTCATCATCTTAGAAGGCATAAATACCATTCCATTCTATGATACATTCTTTATGCTTCCCAACTTCATTCATAGCGAGATTGTAAACATTGTTGTACTTCAGTTTCTCCAATGCTATAACTTTTTTTCAGTCTTTGCAAAATATATCATACTTAGCAAACCACAATCCATTGCTAGTCTAACTTCCCAGCCTTTTTTCCTGATATTCTCTTTTGTGGGCTCAGAAGTCCAATTAAACCTTCTTATAAAAGTCTTACAGCTGTTTCATTCTTAGTACCCTCTTTTCTACTATATTCCCTCACATCCCTAAGAATCTGAAGTGCGGATGAGACTGAGGTCTTTGTTTTTGTACTTATATTTCATTCATGGTCACATGAATAATTAATTCATCACCCACTTGCCACTCTGCTGAACTTGGTGAACTTGGTGAACCTCTCTGAACTTGATTAGGGTGGTGTTCACATACTGGTCAAGGACTATCTCCAAATTGGTCGATTGCCATCTATGCTCAGTTCATATGCTATTTCCAATGAGAAACCTATTAATGATCAGTGTTCACTCCTTCCTCCTCAAATTTCATGTATGTGCACATCTGTTTACATGTTATTGCAGAATTAAAAGCCATCAAGTGTAAAGGATGTTTGAATGCTGACATTGTATTCTTGGCACACACCACAATTACTGGCACAGAGTAGGTGCTTAACAATGTTACTGCTTAACAATGCTTATTACTTTCAATCATACTTGAAACTTTTTCTAGCTTGATAGAAACTAGTAGAAGCTTCACAAATAGAGAGCTGTTGTTGAATGTTTCATTAGCTTTATATTATAATGAGTTCTCATAGTAGAACTTTTATTGGTCTATATAAAGTGATACAAAGATGATAATACTCTGGCCATAAATGGGGAAACAAGATTTAATAATTTTCTCTATATCTATTGAAAGCATATATTCGATGTTTATGTTTTATTGAATACATGGGTTTTTTGTGGAATTAGTATACTTGATTTAAATTAAATAGTATAACATCCATAGTGCTCAATGCTCTAGCTTCAGCAAACATTTTGAAGACAGGATATGTTCAGCTCTTATTAACAAGTATATAGATGGGCATCCAAATCCATGATGAAATAGAGTTCTCAAGTGGCTATCATTTCACAAATTGATTTCCTATGTACAGTACTTATATTTCAAAATCTGACTTTTTTGTTGTTGTTCCAATAGAATTTGAAAATGCAATGTCATTGAAAATGATACTTAAGGTAAAGGACTTATGTATTCTGAAGTGTAGTCAACTACTGTTTATGACCATTCAGCTAAATAAAATTATATTAAACACTGATTGTGTGTAAAGCATTGTCCTTGGCATGGGGGACACAAAGATGGAAAATGAAAGTTCATCTCCAAAAAGAGTTTACTGTCTAAAAAAGGGATGTGAAAAATGCGATATTCTAGTAGGAGAGTTGTATTTATATACTATAGAGAAGTCAAGTAGATGGAGTTTAAGGGTCCAAACAGGGAAAATTATTTTAGTTGGAGTAATCAAGAAGATACAATAGAGAATTCATGAATGAAGTGCCATCTTAATTGGAGGTAAAGGATATTCACTGGGGGAAATAAGAACATTGTTAATTTATTACCAGCTTTTTGGATGAGTTATATGAAAAGCAAAAGGCAGTTGAGGGCAAGATGATTGTTGGAGAATTTTGAATAGCATCATTTAGTTGGAGCATAGCATGCAATAGGCAAATGCAAAAAATGTTTGGAATTGTCAGATTATTGAAAATCTTAAATGGGAGGCTAGGGTGTTAGTGTTTTATTTAGCAGATAATAGAGAGATACTGAAGGTTGATAGGATGAAGGAATCGTAGATTTAAAAGTGGAAATAACCTTAGAAGCAGTCCAGTCTCCTTATTTTACAGATGAGGAGATGAAGCCCAAAGAAATTAAGTGATTGTCCTGAAGTCACAAAAGTGGTAGGCAGCAGAATCAGACTTTTAACTTTAGTCTGCAAATTTACCATACTTTCATCTGAACCATTCTGCCCTCCCCTTGAGCAAGGAAATGGAATGATCTGACCCTTTCACTAGGAAGATGTCAGTAGTGTAATGTTATTAAATGTATAAAGACTAAATATAAGCAATAATACCAATTTTGAGGTTCTTGAAATAGTTGAAGCAAGATGTGATGAACCATATTATAAGTAGAAAAGAGGGAACTAATTTGAAAGTCATTTTGAAGAATGTATCTGGTGATCAAGGACCTGCCCTGCCTTGGAAAATGTGAGAAAGCTCATTGACAGTTAGGCAACCATTTCATTAACACAGCAACACAAGAAACCAAGAAAAATAAAAATGACCTTCATGTATGTTTAACTCCATTATATAGGGATGGAGCATATGGTGTTAAATATTATATTTTTATATTAATCTACAAGTTTTGACTCACAAAAGTTCAAAATTTACACAAAATTTAAAGTCAAATGATTAAAGGGAAATACTTCATACATGTAAATTAGCTGTAATACAGCCTATTCTAATAAAGCTAGTGATATAAAAAAAGCATGAAGGGACTAGATAAGGGAAAAAATGGAGTATTTTCAAAACTTTTTAAACAGTTTAAACTGATCATTGAAATATAGAAGTCAAAAAAGAATAAAAAATTTTTAACCACCAGTCACTTATTCTCTACTTCCATGTCAAAGATATAGCAGCCAAAGGCAATAAAAATTGAAAAATGTAAACTCATTTGCAAAAGATTACCAGAAAAGTGGCTTGAAAATTACAAGTCAACTCCTTAAAATGGTAAAGAACAATGGTGAGGAGAATGCATGCAGAAGCTATAGGTATGAGAGTTAGTCAAGCTAAATAATCCATAGACTAAACAAGAAACAGCACAGAGAACAGGAAAAAAAAACAGATTTGTTAGTCTTATTATATTATGAGCTATTTTAATATCAATTATAATTCAACCACCACATTTGAGCTCTATCACTTTAGCCCTTTATGAGGAAGTGGAAACTAAAGTCAGGTGAACCATTCAGCATTTTTTTGTGGATGCTGCCTTGCATAGACTCTTGGATTTTGGGGGGGAGGGGTGGAGAGTTGTTCTTCTATAGATGATGGGTTTCTCCTGTTTGTGGATAACATTTCACTGATTACATCAAATTTCAAATTACTATAGAAGCTCCTCAAGGAAAGTCATGACCCCCCACAAAAGCAAATTGGCCATAAATTCACACAGGAAAGCCATAAGAAGATGTGAAGTATGTCTATTGCAATGTGCATGGATAGGCAATCATTGATTTTATCTATCATTGCATATAATTTGGGCAGGTAGTGAAGAAAAAAAGAGCTATACCCAGAATAAAGAAAATAGACTAGACTTAATTTGGAAAATGTTTAGTGTTTTTGAAGAACCCAAGCTGCTCCTTAACACACACACACACACACACACACACACATTCACATACAACACTCACATGCATCCTCAATATTATCTCAATAACACTATATGACAGAATATCTGGTATACTACTAAAGAAAAAAATATTGGATGATTCAAATAATAAGGGATGTATGGTATACTCAAATAAGCTGGCGTACGTTATGATATAAGAGATATCATCTAAGAAATTTATGATTAGATGAGGTAGAACTACAATAATGAATGCAACAGAAAACATCTAGAATGAGTAGTACAGGTGTATAAAATTTTTTAAAGACCTAAAGAAAGTCATCCAGTTCATTTTATGGATTGTACCTATAAAATATTTATGAAAAGCCATTGGCAAGAATTACAAAGGATAGAAGTTGATGATGAACTACCACTTGTAAGCATGGAGGGAATCAATGCCATAGAAGGATTACAGTAAAATATATCTTTTCATAAGATGAGATTTCAGAATTGGTGAGAATGAGAAAAAATAAAAAAGTTACTCAGTTTTGAAACTGGGAAGCTAGAAAGTAGATAGAGTAATCATCATGGGAAACTAGAAGAAAGGCTATGTTTTAGAATGTAGATGATGAGTTTACTATTAGACATATTGAGTTTTTTAATTGAATACAGCTAAATTTCTTGTAGGCAACCACAGATTTGTATTCAATGGAAAAAATTTTAGGTATCATCCATTCATGTTCAACTCACACCTGTGCCCTCTGTCTATCTATGTTGCTACCTTCTCTAGTAGTGAGAAAGCTTCTGAGTCACAGATATTATCTTCCCATGTAGGAATGCTAATAGTTTAACCGTTATAATTCAAGTCCAGCATTCTTTGCAATATGTCCTAACATTCATCCTCTCTATAACTAACAGTAATTCAAAAACTAAAATAAATAGTGGCTTAATGTACTCTAGATAGGAATATGGTAGTTTCAATTTAACAAAATTAAAAGAACATCTGTTAAGTACCTCCTTCGTGTAAGGCATTATACTTCTTTGACTCCTCATTACAAGTCTTAAAATTTTGACCCTGGTTTGGCACATCTCTTTCTTTTGAACTTTAAAATATATCTTTCATCATGATTTATTGACAAAGAAATGATACCATCATTTGTTGCTATATTATTTATTTTGGTCATTATTTTAAGACTGTTTTTACTATATGTACAGCTCAGAAACTGATCCCATATTTACTGAGATCAGAATTGGAAACCAATCTTGCTTGGATCAAAATTGTTTTGCTTAATGACAATATGAAAAGAGAAACCTAAGCCCTGGATTTTAGAAAACATTTTTCCCCAAAAAAGATTTTATCAAACAGATGTTAGACCCTAGTGAGCAGATTATGTCAGGGACTTTTGGGGGCATTTTCACAGGCAGACATATTCTAGAAAGAACCTTCATTCCTTGTGAATTTCATTCCCAGATACTTTTAAAAGTTTTGGAAAAAATGCATCCATCCAACATTTAGAACTTGAGTTAAGTGAAGAGTATTTATTGAACTACTAATCCTACCAATGAAGCAGAAGTTTAATGCTTCCAAGTGATATTTCAGAAGTATTCTCATTTTTATTGTGGGGAAACTTTTGAGCCTCCTTGTGAAGAAGATCTGAGGTGGAAGTAGAATGTAAGTGCCTTATGAAGATGAACCATTTCCTTTTTATTGTTTATATCTCAGGTACCTAAAATAATGACTGCCTCATAGTAGGCATTTTATTCATATAAGAGTAAGGGTCCAACCTGACTCAGTTATAAATACAAAACTTCAAGATTTCTTGATTGAATAAATCAACCAAAAGTATAAACTACATATGGAAAAAATCCTTAATCAATTTGAAAAGATTATAGGGTTTTAGCCATTTGTTGAAAGTTAGATGTTATGACATCAGAAACAACTTGCAATTTATAGAGAAATTTAAATCACAGCTTTGAGGCTTTATATACAAATAGCAACCAGGCCCGATTAATCAAGTGATGAACTAAAATCCTTAGAGAAATTCATCCTTGGAGGAACAGGGAAAGGAGAGAGTTTCTCATTCCTCTTCCCCTTCTTCCCCACCCTCCCCTACCCTTACTGCAGCCATCATTGGTCATGTCATCTGAAACAGGATCGTCATCCAAGAGTGCATCCAATTGGGATTGAGGAGATTAAACTAGTAAGAGAAAACATAGGATCAATCTTCATAAAAGGAAATTTATTATTAAGGAGCTGTGAGGAACCTTCATAGGAGAGAGAAATACTAGCTATGGACTCTTATAAAAGTATCAACTCAGGAGTATAAGAGAAAGCTATTCCAAAGGAAAACTGTAAGAAGTTTCAACCAAGATAGTAAACAGGTATTATGAATTATCCTTTGGCCACATGTTTTCTTTACATGACTCTTTTTGTGCTTTAAGTTTCTGTCTATTCTCCCCATGAACCCCTTCTGTAACTGTGGGAGGGTGTGCTCCATATTTGGGGAATGGGCTTTTTTGTTAGTATTTTTTTTCCCTATGCCATATTAGCATATACTTTTTAAAATGGAATATATTACACTGCTCAGTTATTGATAGGGAACACATTATTGTTTAAATGTTAGTGACAGCCCTAAAATAAAGGCACTTAATGCCTACCCCTAAAACTTGAAGAGTAGGAGAAGCTTCCTTCTGGGGATATGTCCCACCAATGCAAGTGGAGTGTCTTCAGATAAGGTATAACCTTAACAAGTGCTTGTTGAATTTAAGTTGAAGGCCCTCTAAGGGGTAATAAGAAACTTGGAAAAATTTTGTAGCTGTATGAGAGTAGTTTAAGTGGGATGACCATCCCCGTTCTTTGCTACTAGTAAAAGAGCTGCTATTGTTTACTTTTTTTACAAATGTTTTTCACAATTTATTTATTTTAATTAATTAATTAATTTGTTTGTTTGTTTATTTATTTATTTGTAGTTTTCAACATTCATTTTCACAACATTATGAGTTACAATTTATTCTCCCCATCTTTCCCGTACCCCAACCCCAAAATAGCTAGCCTACTAAATACCCCTCTCCCAAATCTGTTCTCTCTTATATCCTCCCCCATTTCCCCCCTAACTTTCCTGTAAAGCAAAAGGATTTCTATATCCCTGTGCCTGTATATCTTATTTCCCAGTTGCGTGTAAAAAAAATTTTTTTATACACATTTGTTTTAAAAACTTTTAGTTCCAGATTTTTTCCCTTCTTCCCTCCTCACCCACCCCCACTGGGAAGATAAGCAATTCAATATAGATTTTGCATGTGTAGTTACACAAAACATGTTCATAGTAGTTATATTGTGAAAGACTAACTATATTAACCTCCATCCTTATTTTAGTCTGTCCTTATTCTCACTTATTCTATTGTCTACATTGACCCTGGCCTGTTTCAAAAGTGTTTGCTTCTAACTACCCTCTCCCCAAATCTGACCTCCCTTCTATCATTCCCCCCCTTGTCCATTCCCCCCCATTTTCCTGTGGGATTAGATAACCAATTGAGTGTGTATGTTACTCCTTTCTTAAGCCAAATTCAATGAGAGTAAAGTTGTCCCATTCACTTTCACCTTCCTCCTCTTCCCCTCCATAGTAACAGTTTTCTCTTGCCTCTTTTATATGAGATAATTTACCATAATATATATCTTCCTTTCTCTTTCTCCCAATATATTCCTATTTCCACTCAACTTTATTTTTTAGATATCATCCCTTTTTGTTCACCTCATCCAGTGCCCTCTGTCTATATATACATGTCCATACATATGCACACCCACACATATGTATTTATTCACACCTATAACCTCCTATACATATATGTATACATGTGTGTATACATGTATATGTGTGTGTACATATATGTATATGTATATATACTTATATGTTCCCTTCAACTATCCTCATACTGAGAAAAGTCTTTGGAGTTACAATTTTCATTTTTTCATGTAGGAAAGTACATAGTTTAACTTTAATAAGTTCCTTATGATTTATTTTTTCTGTTTACATTCTCATGCTTCTCTTGCTTTTTCAATTTGAAAGTCAAATTTCCTGTTTGGCTCTGTTTTTTTTTTCATCAAGAATGCTTGAAAGTCTTCTATTTCATTGAATGACCATATTTTCCCCTGAAGTATTATATTCAGTTTTGCTGGGTAGGTATTTCTTGGCTTTAATCCTAGCTCCTTTGACTTCCAGAATATCATATTCCAAGCCATTTGATCCCTTAATGTCAAAGCTGCTAGGTCTTGTGTTATCCTGATTGTGTTTCCACAATGCTCTTAATTGTTTATTCCTGACTGCTTGCAGTACTTTCTCCTTGACCTGGGAAATCTGGAATTTGGCTCTAATATTCCTAGGAATTTTCTTTGTGCGATCTTTCTCAAGAGGTGATTGGTGAAATCTTTCCATTTCTATTTTGCCCTCTGGTTCTAAAATATGAGGACAGTTTCCCTTGAAATTTTCTTTAAAGATGGTGTCTAGGCTCATTTTTTATCATGGCTTTCAGGTAGTCCAATAATTTTTAAATTATCTCTCCTACATCTATTTTCCAGGTCAGAGGGTTTTCCAATGAGATATTTCAAATTGCCTTCTATTCTTTAATTTTTTGTATCTGTTTTATATTATCTTGATTTCTCATGAAGTCATTACCTTCCATTTGCTGCAATCTAATTTTCAAGGAATTATTCTCTTCAGTGAGTATTTGAAATTCCCTTTCCATCTAGCAAATTCATGTTTGTTTGTTTTTTAAAGCAATCGGGGTTAAGTAACTTGCTCAAGGTTACACGGCCAGTTATTTCTGGGTGTGGTGCTAAATATCTGAGCCCAGATTCTATCCCCAGGTTATCCCGACACTGGAGCTGGTGCTCTTACTCCCTGAGTGTAATGGGAATGTAAATTTTAAAGATCTCCCCTGCTCCTAGGCTAAAAGTGCACCTGAAGCCTGGGGTGGGAGGCTTGTTTTTCAGTAGATACTTTTTGATTGGCCAGTGGGTCAATAAGGTTGTTACATTCTCTGAGTCAGGAGAAGGCTATATAAGCCCTGATGTGTAGCTTTGTTTTGGGGGCTCACTTTGAGAAGTGTTCTGTGATTTGATATGGATTCTGGGAAGCCATTGTCCTGAGCCCCCCGGCTTTGAAAAAACCCAGATGTTGAAACCCAGATGTTGACTGGGTATGGATGTAATGGTTGGACAGTTTGAAATCTGTCTACTAGATCTGTTTCTGTCTTGATAATTCTGTCTGTGTACTTTGAAGTTTGGGGTGCTGACCTTTTCCCCTGAACAAGGTAAACGATATATGTCTGACTGATTAAAGTAAGCTTGTTAACCCATTTTCAGTTGCTTTCCTTTAACAAAGCAGATCTAAGAACCTGTATTGGCAGCAAAACCTGAGGACACTTGGGGTGCTTGCTGCTACACTGAACCACCTGCTGCCCCGACATTAAGTGTTTTTAAGGCATCTTTCCCCTCATTGGATTTTTGGGCCTTCTTTGGCCTTTGAATTAGTCTATTTTTAAGGTTCCATTTTCTTCAGTCAGGCTGTTGACTCACTTTTCTTGATTTTCTTCCATCATTGTCATTTATCTTCCCAATTTTTCCTCCACTTCTCTTCCTTGGCTTTCAAAATCCTTCTTGGGTTCCTCCATGGCCTGTAACCAATTCACATTTTTCTTGGGAGCTTTTGATGTAGGAGTTCTCATTTTGTTGTCTTCCTCTTATTCCATGCTTTCATCCTTTTTGTCCCCCCACAAAAGGAATCTATGGTAGGATTGCATTTCCTCTGCTTGCTCATGTTGCCATTCAGTTACTTGACTTTTGAACTCTTTGCCATGGTAGAACTCTGCTTTCAGAATGGAGAGAGATTTGTCCCAAATTGCTGGGGTTTTTGCAGCTGCCCAGAAGAATTAGGAGGGCACCCTCTCTGCAGCCCCCACAGGCTCTGGCACCTGTCCACATATCACAGGACCTCCACCCACAACCATGATCTAGATCCAAGCAGATCAAAGCAAGAGTGATTGCCCTTTGTATGGTTGCTTGTTCTCCCTACAATCTGCAGGCCAGTGTCCCCTGAGGCAGCTATACAGGACAGTCACTGCACCTCTGCAACTTCTTGCCCTGGGGGCAAGGGTCATACTATGTTCTTCCATCCCCCCTTTCCAACAGACTTCCACACTGACTTTTTACTTTGTCTTTGGCATTTATGGGTTGAGAAGTCTGGAAACTGCCACAGCTGCTGGGGCTTTAATCTCCTGAATTCTCTGGCTGCTGCTGGTCAGGGCTGCCCTGGGGCCAAAACCACAGAGTTCTCATGGGGCAGGTCTCAGCTCCCATCTAGGTGAGCTAGCCCCTTCCTGCCAGCCTGGTGGGTTGCTTTCAGTGGGAAATTTGTTTCTCTCTGTCTCTTTGTGGGTTCTGTAGCTCTAAAATTTGTTTAGAGTAATTTTTTACATGTATTGGATGATGAGGAAGCTGGAGCTATGGGAAAGTCTTGTTTCTACTCTGCCATCTTGGCTCTGCCCCTATTGTTTACATTTAAACAATTTGTCTTTTTCCTCTTTAATTCCTTTGGCATAAAGACTTAATGATGATGATTATGATAGCTGGTATTTCTCCAAGTTGGCAAATTCTTTACTAATAATCATCTCATTTTATCCTTACAATAACTCTAGGAAGTAAAGTGGTATTATCATTTTTATTTTTACACTTAGGAAATGGAGACAGACAGAAGTTGAGTGACTTAATCATTGTCCCACAACTAGTTAGTGTCTGAGTCTAGATTTAAAGTCAAGACTTCCTAAATCTAGGTCTAGTGCTCTATTCACCCAACCATCAGGTTATGGTATTAATGGATCAAAGGGTTTGTACAGCTAAGCAACTTTTTGGTCTCAATGCAAAAATACTTTCCAAAGTGACTGGACCAATTCACAACTCTCCCAAGTGTATATTATAATGTCCCTATTTTCCTACAGCATCTCCAGTGTATTTGTCATTTTGCTTCTTGTTTGTCTGATCATCTCTGGCAGTCTGTGGGATACATGCTGGAATACTGTAGTAGCTATAATTTGCCTTTCTCTAATTATGGGTAGTGGAACATTTTTAACTTGGTTATCAATAGTTTGGATTTATTCCTTTGAAAAAACTGCCTATGATATTCATAGCCTTTTATCATATATCTATTAAGGAGCAGCTCTCCTTCTTATAAATTTGAATTAATTCCTTATAGATTTTGGATATGAAAACTTCATAGGGAAACTTACTTCAAATATTTTTTTTACCAGTTAACTATTTCTTTTCTAATTTTTACAACATTGATTTTACTTTTACAATTATGTTTTAACTTTATAAATTAGGAGGATAACTAATGTGGCCAAGATTGGAAAGAAAGTAGGAAACTGGGATAAATTTAGTTTAGAGGAAAATTTGGAACCATGTATAAAGAGCTATAAAACCATGCACCATTTGACTGTTCACTCAGTGCAGCCTCTGAGTCTGAGGTGCAACTCTGATCAGCTGGCCATGTTGCTTGAATGCCAAACATTTTCCCAAAAGACTATTTTATACAGAACTCACATAAGGCAAGTGCTAGAATAGAAGTCAGAAGAAGTGATACAAAGGACACTTTCAAGGTCTCTTGTGAAGATCCTTTATATCAACGGCATGATGTATGATACACTGACAGAAGACCATCCAGCATATCTTGCCCACATCAAAGAAAGTGCTGTGCTCAATGAGTAAAGCAAAATTGCAGCAGCTCAAAAGAAATATGAGATGCACAAATTTAGAGACATCTCCACTCCAAATGGCCATGTGGACTGGACTACTTGTGCCTGACTTGGGGTAAAGTCCTTTGAGCTCATATTGGTCAGATCAGCCATAGTTGAACACACTATATCTTAATTTCAGCATGGTATATCCATTGTGGTCCTCTTCAAGAGTAAAGAATAAAAACCAACCAACCAACCAAACTATACGAGGGCTAGATCCAAAAGAGATTAAAGAAAAAGGACCTATATGTACAAAAATATTTATAGCAGCTTTTTTGTGGTGTCAAAGAATGGGGAATTGAAGGAATACCAGTCAATTAGAGAATGGCAGGATGAGCTGTGGTATATAATTGTGATTGAATTCTATCAGGCCATAAGAGATGATGAGGAAAATGATTTCAGCAAAACATGGGAAGTTTTTTTTTGAACTGATGCAAAGTGGAGTAGAACAAGAACATCTTATACACTAACAGCCATATTTTAATGATGATCAACTGTGAAAGATTCGGTTACTCTGATTAATATAGAGATACAATAAAATTCCTAAAAACCAAATATTATCCAACCCCAGTGAGAGAAATGATAAAGTCTTAGTGTAAATTAAGGCATAAATTTTCACTTTATTTTTCTTGCTTTTCCTTTGCAATATGGCTAATATGGAAATTTTTTTCTGTTTTTTCATATACATAATTTATATCAAATTTCTAGCTTTCTCAGTGGCTGAGGGAGGGGCAGAAGAGAAGTAAAAATGTCAGAACTCAAAATTTTGAAAAAATGAATATTAAAAATAAATGATTATATTTTTTAAAAATAGGCCTGTTTTATATTCTCCAATCCTGTCTATTCCTTTTTTTTTGGTCAAAATCTCTAATCCTAACAAAATGTCTTAAAGGCAATTATTTATTTTCTTTTTCCTCTAATTTTTTGGTAATGTCATCCTTTATGTCTACATTACCTATCCATTTGGAGCTGTTCTTAGAATATGTTGTGACAGGTTGATTAATACCAAGTTCATATCAGACAACTTTCTAGTTTTTCTAGCATTTTCTGTTGAATACTGATTCATTACCCATGCACTTCAGTGTTTTTAGGTTATCAAAAACTGTTATTTTGCTTTTTGTCTCCTTACTGTATACATCATCTGATCCTCTGACTGACCTCTACATTTTTAATCCGATACCAAATCATTCTTATGATTATTGTTTTACAGTACAATAAAAGCTATGGTACTGCTAATCAAACCATAACACTTAAAATATTTTCCTGATATTTTTTTAAATTTTTATTCTTCTAGATGAGTCTTTATTATTATATTTCAAGATCTATGAAGTAATCTATTGGTAATTTGATTGGTTAGGCATTGAATAAGTGATTTAATCTATGAATTTATATTTTATATTATTTTGGCATGGCCAAGTTCTGTGAAAATAATATTTTGACAGTTATTTAAGTCTTTATATTTGTTAAGAGTTTTTTTAGCAACTGTCACATACTTCCTAACTATGTCTTGGAAGAATTCCAGGGATTTTATATATTATATAATTATTTTGAAATTCTATATCTTCCTCCTGTGTTTCATTTGTTATATACAGAAATTCTGATAAATTATGTGGATTTATTTGTATTCTGAAAATATGTTGTATTTATAAATTATTTCAATAAATTATTAATTTACATTCTATGTTTTTTTTATTTTAACAATTATATCCATTTTAAAAATCAATTATTTTGTTTCCTCCTTGTGCACATTTATTCCTTTGGTTTTTTTCTTATCTTATTGCTGTAGATGGCATTTGTAGTACTATATAACATAGTATTTGGTTATAATTAACATTTATACCTTATCCCCAATGTTATTAGAACATTGATTTTTCAGTTGGAACTTTGATTATTCTCTATTACATATTATGTTTTAATTTGGTTGTGGTTAGCTATTTCTTCCATTTTATTTAAGTGGCAATTTAATTTTTACAAGTGCTTCTTCACAATTTATTATATTTTTATTTTGTTATAAATAATGTCTAGTATATTCATAGTTTTTCCTTTCCTGCATTCCTTTAATAAACCCAACCTGTTTCCAATGTATAATTTTATTAATAATGCTATTTCTGAATATTTCTCTATTAATATTTATGAGGGATATTGGCCTGTAATTTTCTTTTCCTTATTTTTCTGTCCCTGTTTTAGGTATTACATACATACTTATATCATTGGAAAGTGTTTGGAAAGGTCTCATATTTTCTTCTCTTTGAAAATTCTGTATTATTGTAATGAATAGCTCTTGGAATATTTGATAGTGTTGATTTGTAATGCTACCAATTTGGGATTGTTGGGAGTTTCCTGCCTCTACCATTAAGAAATTTATTTTTGAATTGATCAATTTATTTTTCTAATATTGAGTTCTTTAAATAATGTGTTTATCCTTCTGTTAATATATTTTATATTTTTCTAACAATTTCTGCTTTTCATCCAAATAATCAATTTTGATGGCATATAATTGGATAAAATACTTTTAAGTAGTCTAATTCTTGGATAAAATATATTATTTTCTCTTCTAAAATATTATTTCTCCTTGATATTTTTTCCTCCATTTTGTATCTCATTTCATATTTTCCAGATGATCTTGTAGTCTTTGTGTCCAGAACATTCTTTTCTTTGTGAATCCAGTTGTCCTTATTGTGGAATTACTCCTTTCTCCTGAATTTACCGTAGTGGACTTTTCTCAGTCCAATTAGTTTTTGGTTTTGCATTATTGTAATTGTTGTTGTTTACTGAGACACAAATCTGTTCCCAGACTCTTAGATGGCATGGTGAGGCTCTACTGTATCCTGAATTTGGTTGATAATGCTAGGCCCTATATTCTTCATGACATGTCTGGTCTTATATACTGCCATGGACTGAGCCTCTGGTGTGACCTTTGCTGGAAACTTATCTAGACCCTGTACTCTGTAGTAGATGCATCATTCATTCTCTACTTCTCTTCCTGTTCTTTCCCCCACCCATTTTTCTGAACCATCATCATTATGTCGATTCTGCAGTACAAACTCAGGCTGAGTCAGGTTGTTTCATGGCCAAATTCACACAGCAGGCATGGAATTCAGTCCAAATCACACAATACTTAATTATATACTATTTTATATTGTTTTAAATTTTTCTCACTTTTCTTCTGAAATAGATTTGTGCTTTCCTCGGGGTGATGAATCCTCTCTTACCAGTCTATTGTATTCCAATGAACAATAAGCAAAATACTGATAAAGTTATAGGTACCCCAAAAATCCTTAATGAAATGTAATGAATGAGACATTTATTGTCTTATTATTTAACTTGACAGTTGTCCCCAGAATTGCTTACTTAAATAAATCTAAAATTCTCTCCTTCCTATTTTGGTCTTCTCTAGACTTAGAGAATCCTACTATCTCCTCTTTGTTAGCTAGGTTAAATGTCCTAGTTTCCCTGAACCCATCACTGGAGTTACAAAATCGAATCATCTTAGATCTATGTATTGTAAGGCAGATGGTAATTAATAACCACTCATGTAGTACCAAGCTTCTCTCAGAGTCAAATGTTGCAGTTGACTGGATGGGCAAATATTGTTGAATCCCAATGCCATCTAAAGCACACACAACCTGTTTCCTTATTATGAATACTCACAGTAATCTGAATATATAAATGTGTGTCTGAGAATAGATCTTTTGGTCTGGAAAGGGCCTTACAGGCCATCTAATCATTTTTTTTTTTTCATTTTACAAGATAAATGGCAAGGCTAAATAACCTGTTCAGGATCATAAATGCAGTATGTAGCTGAGTAAGAATCTAAACTTTATTCTTGAAACTTATACACAACATTCCAATATCAATTACTAGCAGACCTCAAAATATCATTTCAAATACTAGTCATGCTGTCTTACCGGAATCCCTATTTAGAGACTTACAGACTCATAGATTGTTAGAATCAGAAACCAAGTTAAAAGATTAGTCGTTTAGTTGTTACAGATATGTATAACTCTTCATTATCCATTTGGTATTTTCTTGGCAAAGATACTGGAGTGGTTTTCCATTTCCTCCTCCAGTGCATTTTATAGATGAGGAACTGAGGAAAAGAGGATTAAGTAACTTGCCTAAAGTCACACAGCCAGGAAGTATCTGAGGCAAAATTTGAACTCAGGAAGATGTCTTCCTGATTTCAGGCATGACAATCTATCTAGTGTACTACTTAGCCACACCAAGATTAAAGATAAATTTAGTTTAAATCTGTCCTGTTATGGACAAGGAAATTCAGGAACAGAAAATCAAAGTCATTAGTCTAGGGTCACATGGTTTATTTGAAAACTAGGATATTTTTTCCTGCTGTTTCTTCAATTGTTGCTTAAGTCATTTGAATGAGAATGGAATTATGTTATTTATTAATTTATATTTTATAGATTCCACAAAGTTCCTGTAAAATGTGCTTCATAGAAAAAAATTATTTTGATTTTAATGTTTTAATTTTAAGTTTATTTTCATTTTGAAATTAACAAATGAGTAGAATGGCTATTCCTATTTACAAAATATAACAGATAAAAAAAGTCATATGTGAAACTTCAGATATCATGCATAATTTGCTTTTCTTTTTGAACTGAACAAAATAAACCCACAGAATTCAAAAGTTGTCTTAATTTTCTGGTCTTCTTTGTGTTCTTTCCCTCCATTAAAAGAGTCTCAATGACTTTCTTTCCTTTACTTTCTTTTTCTCTACCCTATTCCAACTCCACCTTTTCTGTCCTACCATCCTTTAACATTTGCCCCATTGGAAAATAAAAAGAAACAATAAAAAAAGAGTAACAAATATACATGGTCAAGCAAAACAAATTTCTATATTGACTATATCTAAAAATATAATAAATACTTCATCTTGAGTCAATCATACCACTGGCAAGTGGTGGGTTTCATGCTAATCATTAATCTTCTGGAACCATTGATGATGACATTATATGCCATTTTATGGATAAAAAGTGAAATTTAGTGATTATAGATTCTCAGAATCACAATATCTTGAAGTTCCTTAAGTGATTCTTATATTTAGTCCATCCCTTAATCTCTACAATATACATAATCAATCCTTACTTCAAGACTTTCAATGAAAGGGAAGCCATTTCTATTTTGGGGCAGTCTTAAATATTAGGAAAATAGACTTTATCTAATATTGTGTCTTATTTCATGTACGAATTAGTCTTTCATAACTTAAAACATGATTTGTGCCTTAATTCTCCAAAGATTCTAGACTGATTGCTAGAACTGGAAGAGCCTAAAGTGATGATGATTATGATGATGATGATGATGATGATGATGATGATAACAAATATGATTCTCTCTTTTGTTGGAGGGGGAAAGGCAGGGCAGTTGAGATTAAGTGTCTTGCCTGAGGTCCCATAGCTACCAAGTGTTAAGTGTCTGAGGCTGGGTTTGAACTCAGGTCCTCCAAACTCCAGAGCCAGTGCTCTATTGACTGTGCCACCTAGGTGTCCCAACAAATATGATTCTCAAATGACAAAATTTTCCTAAAGCAATGCACACATAGTGGATAGAATGATGAATATGGAACTAGGAAGAGTTGGTTGTGAATCCCCTCTCAGGGTAATCCTGGCCAAATAACAAAACTTCCCTGAGTCTCATTTTCCTCATCTGTAAAGTGAGTTGGTTGTGTTCGATGATTCCTCTAAGCTTTCCACCAGCAATAAAACTATGATCCTATGAACTTTGGCAACAGGCAGAATTGATAAAATGATTGAAGGGATTGTGTCCTTAAGAAGTCATATTTTCAAAATCACTTCTAAATCTATGAGTCTGAATTCTCTTTAAGATTTCTCCTTCGGGGGCAGACAGGTAGCACAGCAAGTAAGAGCACCGGCTCCAGTGTCAGGATGACCTGGGGATCGAATCTGGCCTCAGACACTTAGCACCCACCCAGAAATACCTGGCCATGTAACCTTGAGCAAGTTACTTAACCCCAATTGCTTAGGGGCAGCCAGGTGCCTCAGAGAGTAAAAGCACTGGCCCCAGTATCGGGATGACCTGGGTATCAAATCCAGGCTCACATACTTAGCACCACACCCAGAAATAACAGGCCATGTAACCTTGAGCAAGTTACTTAACCCCAATTGCTTAAAAAAAAGATTTCTCCTTGGAAATAATTCTGAAAGGCACATCTGAGTAGTTTTGGAAATTTGGGCTTTTCCAAAACTTCAAAATGTTCAGTACCTTTAGAAAGCATTCTATCTCATTTATTTAATCTTTTCAGTTCTACTCTTGAGGAGCCCACCATGTTATTTTATGTAGCTTAAAGTTAACATTTATGTTAAGAGTCAGTGAAGCTAAATTAAAGGTAAGTTATCCTTTGGAGCCAAAGGTATCTTCTTTTCATCATGTATCCTTTCAATGATAGTCTTCTTTCTTCCTTTACAATGTATGTTGTAACCCCATTAGCCATAAAGATACATTAAAAACTCATAAGTAAGGCAGTAATGATGCCGTTTAAATGGGGCTAAAAAGTTTAAAAGTACAAAACCTCTCTAAAGGCTTATATAGTATGCAAAATAAATTATTATGCCTCTTCATTTGGTGAATATTAAGTAAGCTTCTTTAGCGACTAGTGCCATCAGTTTATTTCACTCAGCTGAATAGTCTAATAATATTTTCATTAAATATTTATATGAACAATCAAACATAGAAAATGAAGAGCATATCCCTTGACATTCAAGATGGTATGCAGGCTGATATCAGCAGTTTGTAATGCTCATAAGGCTCATTTGCCATGGCTTAGAATGATGTTTTCCATTAGCTCATAGTAGCTTATGCTTGACCTTAGAATCAAAGCTATTCATCAAGTTTCCTAACTCCTATATTTTATTTCTTCATTGAAGGCTCACATTTTGCATACTGACCATTTAATATTAAATATTCCTAAAGATCGGGGTTACCTTAAACTAATTCAGCTAAATGGGCTGATTGATTAATGTAGTGATCAAAAATAAACCCTTTAGTATTCCATGCTTAACATCATTTCATTCACATGACTTAATTTATAGTGTAATTAAATAAAGGTGACTCTGATACTTGACTTTAGATTTTCATGAGTCTAGATTTATGAATTTGTATCTATATTATGATAGAGAAAAATGATTATGTTGAATTGAAATTCCACAAATCTGGCCCAAAGACACATAGGAACATAGAATTGAGGAATTCTATGTGGAATGAACCTTAGAAATCTTCTAACCCAACCCTTTTTATCATAGCAAAAAAGAAACAGGGTCTACAAAGGCCAAGTATCTTTCCAATAGTCACAGAGATAGAAAATAATAATTCTCAACTTCAAGCCCAGGCCTTTGGATCCCAGTTCTGGTGCTCTAACCATTGTCAGAAATTTCTTCCACCTGAGCTTCTTTAGCTTACTTTAAGTACTGCTGTTGTGAGACTATAGAGAGTTCAAGCCTGTATCTGAATGGTACTATATAAAAGGAGATTATTGATGAGATTAGATCATATCCAAATTGTTAATTCTTCTTTTATTCAATAGACCCATATCTATATGTCTATCTATAGGCTATATGTTATATCTTACTCTCTCACACATATTCTTTGATTCAGTGACACTGGGACCCCACATCAAGCAATTAGAGATTAAATTCAGCTCTCTAACTCCTCCTAAAAGCATTACGATATAAACCAATCAAAAGGCAAGTTCATCCTATAATGTATATCTGAAATGCATATCATTTGCACCCTAAAGACTAATTAAAGCTTCAGCTGGTGCAGAAAGCAGTGACTTAACAAAGTAAAAAAGAGCGGAGCTTAGAGTGTGGCACAAAACATCTTTACAATTCTCTTCTGGGAAAGTCCGTTGATTGAGTTCAATATATAGAAACTTTGGATAATGAGGATATAATAAATCTTAAAAGTTGCTTCTCATGCAAAGTGTTTTCTTAAAAGCTAAGACATCAATGTCAGCAACTGACTTTTTCTTTAGTTCTAATTAAGATCCAAGAGGTAAGATTTCCCATTTTTCTTTTCTCTTGCTTTAAGGAACACATGTGTATGTATATATACATATACATACACACACATATACACACACACATATATATACACACACACACATATATATACATATATCAAAACCATAAATGAACAGATTATTTTGTTTAGTCTCCACTTGTCTCTATTTTTATTGCTTTTGAGCATAATTAATTGTTTCATTCCATATGCATATGCATGAAGAGTCAGAATTGGATATTTCAAAACTTAAACCAAAGGTTCCTGAAACCTCATAACCATCAAGGAAAGTCTTCTGTCAGTGAAGTCAATAGTTAAATTACTGAATGGAAGGTAGCACTACTACTAGTAGAAATTTCCTTCCTATTCAGAATCCTAGATCAGAAAATTAAATGAGTTGGAAGAGGGCAAAGAAGAATGGTAAAAGTCAATGGTAGAGAGTTAAGGAATATTGTGGCAACAGTAAGCTGAGGAGTCATTTAGGAGGTTCTCAAGATTTACTGGGCAGCTACATTTTACAGTACATAAAGCACTGGGCTTGGAATCAGGAAGACTCATCTCCACGACTTTAATTCCAACCTTATATATTTATTAGCTATGGAACCCTGGGCAAGACCCTTAATCTTTTTTTTTTGCCATAGTTTCTTCATATATAAAATGAACTGAAGAAGGGAATGGCAAACAATTCCAGTATCTTTGCTAAGAAAGCCCCAAATGGAGTCACAAAGAATGAGACACGACTGAAATGATTGAACAATAGCAAGGTTTACTGATTGAATGTGGTTGACATTCAGTATCCTGGACATAAAGTACAAATTATAAATAAATATAGCTCAAATTATGAATAAATATTTAATCAACCAGATTTGTACAACTATTGTTATGCTGGTAAATCTTTAACAACCAACTATTTGAGAATATATTAATACATTACTATTTTATTTACTTTATTTTTTATATTTGAGAATATATTAATGTATTACTATTATTTATTACTAAAATTGTTGATATTACTATTGGTAATATTGTTATTAAAATGTTATACATTATAAATGTATCTAGAATATATGGTATACTTTTGGGGAAATACTAATTTTATTTTATTTTTAAACAACATTTTATCTCTTCCATAATTACATGTTAAAACAATTCTTAACTTTGCTTATTTTTTTTTAGTTCCAAATTCTATCTCCAAATTCTCCCTCCCCTCCTTGTTCCCTGACAGGGCAAGCAATCTGATTTACATATTTGCAATCATCTAAAACATTTCCATATTTGTCATTTTGTTCTTGAACCAAAAAAAATCAAAGAAAGAAAGTAAAAAATAGTATGCTTCAGTCTTTATTCAGACAATATTTGTTCTTTCTATGGATATGGAGAGTATGTTTCATAATGAGTCATTTAAAATTGTCATAGATCATCGTATTATTGAGAAAGGCTAAGTCATTCAATTTCTTCATGATACAATATTGTTGTTACTATGGACAGTATTCTCCTTATTCTTTTTAATTCTCTTTGCATCTGTTCATGTAAGTCTTTCCAGGTTTTTCTGAAATCATTCTGCCTGTTATATCCTATGGCACAATAATATTCCAGCATAATCATGTACCACAACTTGTTTACCATTCCCCAGTTGAGGGACATTCCTTCAATTTCCATTCTTAGCCACCACAACAAGAGCTGCTACAAATATTTTTGTACATATGGGTCCTTTTCCCTTTTTTATCTCTTCGGGACATAGACCTAGCAGTAGCATTGCACAGTTTATAGCTCTTTGAGTATAGTTCCAAATTGCCCTCCAGAATGGTTGGATCAATTCAGAACTCCTCCAACAGTGCATTAGTATCACAATTTTCCCACACCCCCTGCAATATTTATCATTTTTCTTTTTTTGTCATCTTAGCCAATCTAATAGGTGTAAGGTGCTACCACACAGTTATTTTCATTTGCATTTCTCTAGTCAATAGTTATTTAGAACATTTTTATATGACTATAGACAACTTTGATTTATTAGTCTGAAAAATGTTCATATTCTTTGACCATTTATCTGTTGTGCAATGACTTGTATTCTTATGAATTGGACTCAATTCTCTACATGTTTGAGAAATGAGGTCTTTATATGTGGCATACTTTTAAAATGTAATCTCTTATTAACACTTTCTCTATCTCTTCATTAATTCTAGACTATTAACAGAACAAATCCAACCCTTATTTGTAGCATTTGCTGACTTCCATGTGAAATTTCACAATGAAAATTTAATAATCTGCTCCTGTGAATTGGTTTGAATTGGCATCATCACATCCCTGTTAACACAGTTACTGTAAGACAATTTCCATGCATCCATTTATTTCTGATCCTATGTATGTTAAATGACCTTTATTTTCTTCACACTTGTATGAATTGAGAACCTAGCATCAGTACATATCTTCAGCATACCCATGTGCATGGTGATTTCAAGGTATTAAGGTGTGAAAATTCCATGGTGTAAAAACCTCTTATGACTTTCTCTCCTTCACAGAAAAACTACCTTATGTGCAGAAAATCTTGCTTTGCTTTGTGAATATTTATGTAGCTCAATGACTGTTCTTATGTTAGCATTCAAGCTCATTTCATGGACTTATAATACCTACATTTTTAGTCATATACATTCTATAATTCTTTTATTTTTAATTCTCTTACTGAAGCAATAGTTGGTAACATGCTATAACTTAGTCCTTGGAAAGGACAATTCCCATTGTCCTTTGCAGTTTTCATTCAGTGTTCCATGATTCACAGCTACATAGCAACAGTGAAATAATATGTCAAAAAGATTACCCTTTTGATAGGAAAATGTGCTATGTATGGACATTGGAAACACCATGAAATTTCTAAAATGTGACGTGGAGCATTCTCCTTATTAATCCACGTCTTAAGTCTTCATCTTTTCACAAAGAGATATTTAGTAATGGACTAACTCAATGGGTTAATCATTCAGTTGCATATTATTATTTGGATAATGTGCATTCTTTATCCATTTGATTTTTATTTTGTGGATTACAAGGTCAAATACTCTTAAATGACCGCTGTGCATACTGAGGAAAGTACACATAGTACTAGGGGTTTAATAGATATATGTATATACATACATATATATATATATATACATATAGATATATATAGATATATATATTAAACCCCTAGTACTATGTGTATTTATATATGGAAAACATTTTCCTGATGTAGAATCTCTCTTCAGTTTGGCCTTCCTTTTCACAGGAATTTTATTTTCTACAGCATTAAACTCCTTAGAAAAATATTTTCCACAATTCTTTCGGCCTATCTTGATGTTGATATCTAGAAAATCATGGTAGAATATCCTATGTCCTTAGCATCTATATGGCAAATATATCATCACCTCAGAGTGACAAGGTTTTTTTTGTTGTTTCTTTTTTCATTTTGTTTTGGTGTTTATGTGGTGAGCATACACAAACATTCAAATATACATATATATATGTTGTGAGTATGGCTATTGTAGATTCCATTTTCTTAATACAAATGAGAAAGAAAGCAAATAGTGATATGTACAGGGTCAGATGTGAATCTTAAGTACCACATGTTTTTGGTAATAATACTGCTTGTGACTTTTTTTTAATTTTGGAATCTTTTCCTCTTTGAGATAACTTGAAAAATTAATCCTTATTTGCTGTTGCTCTGCGTCTGTCAATAAAAATATCATCTTCACTCATTTGTTAAGCTCAAATTTATATCTTTTAGTTCATATTATTAGTGTCGCTGCCACTTCCTCAAAAAACCAAATTGGGACTGAGGTAGTAAAGTTAAATGGTGGTTTCAATTTATGTCAAGAATTAGAGAAATTTTAGAGTAATACTAGCTATTCTGTTGCATTTCCTGTCTGTTTGTTCTCTCTTGAAGCACATCCATAAATGTTCTCAGAGTAATCCTAATTAAAGATATATATATATATATATATATATATATATATATAAGCATATGAAAAAATGTTCTAAATCACTATTGATTAGAGAAATGCAAATCAAAACAACTCTCAGGTACCACATCTCACCAGTCAAATTGGCTAAGATGACAAAACAGGAAAATAATAGATACTGGAGAGGATATAGGAAAATTGAAACATTAATGCATTGTTGGTGGACTTGTGAACTTGTTAAGCCATTCTGGTGAGCAATCTGAAAGTATGCGCAAAGGGCTCTAAATAAGTGCATACCATTTGACCCAGCAATACCAATTCTAGGGTTGTATCCCAAAGAGATCATAGAAGTGGGAAGAAGACCCATATATGCAAAAAATATTTATAGCAGCTCTTTTTGTGGTGGCAAATATTTGGAAATCAAAGGGATGCCCATCAATTGGAGAATGGCTAAAAAAGTTATGGTATATGAATGTAATGGAGCACTATTGTGCTATAAGAAATGAGGAGCAGATAGACTTCATAATAACCTGGAGAGAGTTATATAAACTGTTGTTTAGTGAGAAAAGCAGAAGCAGGAGAAATTTTTACACAATTACGGACACAACATATGTGTGAAGACTAACTTTGATAGATTAGGTTCTTCTCAGCAATGCAAGATTATAAGACAACTCCAAAAGCCTCATGATGGAAGGAGATACCCACATCCAGAGAAAGAACTACAGAGTCCGAATGCAGACTGAAGCAAACTACTGGCTCTCTCTCTCACTTTTTAAAATTTTGTTTCTTCTTTCTCATTATTTACTCCATTGGTTATAATCCTTTACAAACTGACTAATGTTTAGTGTGAAGGTATCTGTAGATCCTATATTTGATTGCATGCCACCATTGGGGGTAGGGGGAGAAGGGGAGGAGTGGGAAGGGGAGAAATTTTGAAACTCAAGGGATTGTGGAACTGAATTTTGTAAATTAAAAGTGAATAAATGAATTCAAAGCAAGAATTATTTGGCTTATTTAAGTCTCACTTTAAGCTCTCTTCAGAAATATTTTCCTCTGTAGGCATGCACCCCAACGCAACACCCCTAACCATAAGACAATATTGCTTATAAATTTCTTAATTTAATCTCTACCAAGTTCTTCCTGTAATCCTAATGCAATCATGTTTCAAAATGATCATTTAGAGGGAGTTTAAACAAAAACCTCCTTAACTTTCAAATTCTTAGTAATAGGAATTTAGCCTTTAAAGGGGAGATAGGTAACAGAAGAATCTACCCTTCCCCATATTGCCAGGAAACTCCCCAAATAAGTGCCTTTCTGCTATGGATAGATTCACATTTGTCTCTAATTATTTTTGTTCTTAGGATGGGTGAGTTAATTCAGGTTTTTTTCCCTAAATTTTAATTTAGAGGTTTTTTTTAGTATTGTTCTTATGATCATTTAAAAGACAATTTTATCCCTGAAGACTAATTCATGCAAAGGGCTTGCTATCTTTGTTCATAAACTTGTTGTTTTCTTTTCCATTCTGCAACTACAAATTTTTAGTGTGATGCTAGAACATTAACTCTCTTCTTAAGAACCAATGTTATTTCCTAAAATTTAAGTCAATAATATTTTCTTCCATTATACCCCTCCCACACTTTTTAATCTATGGGTAAAATAATATTTAATTTTCTAGGAGGAAAAATAATGTGTTTTTTTATTCAAATGATAACCTTTGAGCCTACCAGATTGTTTCCCAGGGCCTAAGGCTTATATTTGTTTCCCTTTATTTCCTATTACTGTTAAGGGCATTCTTCCAGATCACCTAGGTTTACAAACTCAATGTTTTTCCCTAATCCTTACTCATAATCAATACAAATATCCAATGTATTGTCAAATCCTTTCATTTCTTGGTTAAAAGCATCTCTAGTATATACTGCTTTCATCCATTCATGTAATCACCATCCTGGTTAAGGTCCTTAATATCTCATGCCTGGATTATTGGAAGAGCATGCTCATTGTTCTCTCTGCCACAAGCCTTTCCCCATGCTAATCCATCTTCTAATCAGTTGCCAAAATGATCTTCCTAAAGCCAAGTCTGACTATGTCATGCCTTTACTCAACAAATACCAGGAATTCCCTTCAAGGGTTAAATCCTCTGTAAAAGGATAAATAAAATGAGGATAATAATAGCACCTAGATCCTAGGTTTGTAAAAATAAAATGAAATAGTAAACATAAATTCCTTTGGAAAACCTGAAGGGAGCCCTCCACCAAGTTCCTCCTTCAATTTTCAGTCTTTTTTTTTCTTTTTAACTTTTTACCTTTTACTTTCTTATGTGTTTAAAAGTTACAATAACCTACTTACTATTCTGGCAAAGGACAATGCATATTGTAATTCCATGACTATTAGGTGGTTGTCCAAAGTTATCTAAATGATCTCCCTCATCACCTTCATCTCCTTGCTTCTTTGTCTTCTTTCAAGTCTCAGCTCAAATTCACCATTCTGTAAGAGGCCTTTTTTACTCTTACATAAAGACATGGATTTCTAATATCCCAAGATCATAATAATCCTGTTCCTGAAAGTGTAGCTATGAAATGACACATTCTTATATCCTACCTCAATAAATATCAAGATCCCTCTAATCCTGGGCTAGGAAATCGAGATAGCAGCTTTGCATTGTCCTTTGTGGCTCCCAGAACTATCCAGAGCCCTCATGCAAAGAATATAATGACACTAGGAAACAAGGACAAAGTCAACCACAGTTGTTTATGAGAAATAAAATCACATTAATTTAATGAAGTTGAGGAGAATTTTTTACTTTACAGAGGGGCACATTCAGAACAGATATCAAATGTAATCTCAGCTGATGTAAAGCAAAGGTTTAGGGTAAGGATAACCAGGCTTATGGTATATTTTTTTCTAAGTGTTTAAGCAACTGGAAGGAAAAAAAGTAAAAGAAAAACATGTTCCTTTACTGCTCTGCCTGTACATTTAAAAGGTCCCTTTTCTTAGTCCTCCATGGAGCCTTTTGTTTGAAAAAAAACAAGCAGATGTTTCTGCCACCAGTTGCCACAGTTGCTCATGGATGCTCCACAAATTCCCACCAACTCCCTCTTCTTCTCTTTTGCTCTATCTCCTCTCTCTCTTTTTTTCACCCAGAAATTCTCAAAAGGCTTGCTGTGTAGAGGGAGAAATCACATTGGTGGTATTAATCTCAAAACAGCTTCTTTCCTTCCCATTCAGGGAAGAAATACAACTTCCAGTATTTTTGCAAAGGGTTACATATGTAAATCATTGAGGTAGCAAAGTAGATAGAGTGCTGGGTTTAGAGGCGGGAAGACTCAAATTCAAACATGGCCTCAGAGATTCCTAGTAATGTCACCCCAGATAAGTCACCTAAACTCTGTTTCCTCATCTGAAAAAAAAAGAGGTAATAATAACAACTTCTTGCAAGGGCTGTTAGGAAGATCAGACCAGATGATATATTTAAAGCTCTGTATACATGCTAGATATTATCTCCCTTGCCGGGATATTCTAAAGGTTAAACAATTTCTTCTTGACTGTCTAGGGATTATGATGGTAAACTAGTGCACCAGAAGCTACATCATTTCATGTAATCATTTTCCCCTCAAAGGTCTGATGATTTTTTTTTCATTGCTCAAAATTTGAAAAGGGCTCTGGTAGACTGTTATATTATGTAGGTTGGTCAGTGACTTGGGGGAAAAAGTTACCAGGAATTGAAACTTTTACTTCCTCCTAGTAATTTCTCATATTCTGTTACTTTGAAAAAAACTGCCTAATTTTGTTATTAGTCTAGTAATTCATTTTCACATATATTTTAAAAGTGGCATTTGAATAAGGACATTAAATCAAATGTACCACTTTTTAAAATTAACCATTAACAAACAGAATATTTCTAGAAATACAACTTTTGAAATCCTCTTTTAAATGATTGGAACTATGTTTTGCCACCTCAGGATAATGAAATTTTAATAATAAGTTGCTTAGGAGAACATAATACTGAGGAAGCATTAATATACATATATATGCAATAAGCTTGTCTTAAGAACCACACAAGATTGAGAGCATAGCTCTAATTGAAGCAATTAGAAATAACACTTAGCATTCCTCACATCATATAGAATTTTAACATCCATATTTCCAAATGTTTTCTTCTATTGAGGGGCAAATATTTTCCTACTGTCAAAATCAAAGGAGAATTGCTGAGTATTGTTCAAGTCTAAGACAATCAGAACTCAGAACTTTAATTTAGTAATCAAGTGTGTTAATCACAATCTAACCATCAGACCATTATGCTCTTTTACTATTTAATTAGAATGTGGTAATTGTCATTTTGCACATAAATTAAATACTTTGAGACACTTCAGAGGACACTCTAATGATGGTATTTAAATAAAGCTTTTCATCTTGAATAAAATTTACAAACATAAAGTAATTAATTCACCAAAGTGGCCATTTCAAAATTTTATTTCCCTTGAAAGTGATTATGACTAAAATTTCTGAGTATTGATATGGCACTTACTTTTACTAAAGCATTTATAACTAGGCCAATTAAGCATTTTCTCTCCAGCTGTATAAAAAGGTATTCTATCAGTAAACATTTTTACCCAGGGAGGGAAAAAATGTGAGAACCCTGAAAATTAATTCTTATATCCATTTCATACCCAATATCCAGTTACATTATTAAATGAACTAAGAACTCACCCATCTTTGCTATTTTCTAAACTCCATAAAACAATATCTATTAATATCCCAAATACTGGAAAGATTTCCATTTACCTTGAAAATTGATAGAGAATGTAAAAAGAATGATATCTTCATTGTGCAGATTTCTGGGTCATTTACTGTCAATAAAGTAAATTTTTATTATCTACTATGTCCTAGATACTGGGCAAAGTGCTGAGAACAGAAAAGGTGGCAAAAGATACTTCCTGCCCTTAAGGAGCTTACAATCTAATGGGAGAGATAATTTTCAAATGAATATGTACAAAACAATCTATATACTAGATAAGTAGGGGATAATTAATAGAAGGAAGGCACTAGAATAAAAGGTGATGAGAAAAGCTTCCAATACAAGATAGGATTTTAGTTGAGATTTAATGGAAGCTGGGACATGGGGAGAGGGGCGGGAATCTATGGTCAGAATGGAGGAGGGAAAGTGTTCTACTATGGGGGATATACCAGAGTGGAGAGATTAAATGCCTTGTTTGTAGAAGAGGTAGGAGACCAGTGTCACTGGATCAAAGAGTCAGGGAATAATCTGTAAGAAGATTGGAAAGGTAGGAGAGGCTAGGTTATGAAAGGCTATGGATGTCAAAAAAAATTTGTATTTGATTCTGGAGGCTATAGGGAAGCAGTGGAGTTTATTGAGAGTGTGCAGGGGGAGGGGTGGCATGATTTTACCTGTACTTTAAGAAAATTACTTTGATGGCTGAATTTAGGATGCATTGGTATAAGGAGAGACTTGAGGAAGATAAAAGAAAAAATCAATGAGCAGACTATTATAATAGTCCAGGTAGGAAGTGATGTGGTCCTGAACTAGAGTGGTGGCAGTGCCAGAGGAGAGAAGAGTCATATTGGACATGGGGGGAGGGGGAGAGAGGGAAAAGAGGAGAGGAGAGAATAGGAGAAGACGGGAGGAGAGGGGAGGGGAATGGAGAGGAGAGATATTTCTCTTTTCATGCATATCTATCCTCTTGCCTCCTTTCAGTGAACTTCCAAAAATTAACCAAAGGAAGTCCACCCAAAGCTCTATGGGCCTTCATTACATCTCCTGAAATGACTGAGAATATCAGCTCAGTTTTTGTCTGTCTACCTATCATCCCTCATTTTCAACATATGGTTTGCCTATATTTTTCCTGTTATACACATTCATTATGGCAGAGAGATTTATTCCTCTTCTTATAGTTCATTATTGATCCTACTTCACAACCTACTCTCACATATTCTTTCTCTCTCTGTCTCTGTTTCTCTCCATATACATATATGTATGTACATAATGTGTATATAAATATATGTATATATATTTATACAGTTTTTATATAAATGGTGTGTATTTAAATACATATACACACATTTCTACAGATATATGTACAGAAGTGTTCTATATATATATAATATATATTATATATTATAGCAATGGTATAAATCAAAAGAAATTGAATTAATTACTGATGACAAAGAAGACAAAATTATTTCTATTAGCATATGACTACTAGTTTGTTTTTTAAAATCTTTAAAGTTAATTTAAAATAAATAATGTGTTAAGGAAAGTAAAATACAAAACAGATTTTCAAAAGTTATAAATATTTCTATCTATTAAAAAGGAGACAATTATAAGATATTCCATTTAAAATAACTACAAAATACATTAAATATCTTGGAGTTAACCTATCAGTACATATACAGTACATGGTTATCTAAAATACAATTGTGAAAAGATATTTTCAGAAATAGGATGCACAACAAATAATTGGGAAAAGATTCAGTGTTGATGCCTTGGACAAAGCAATAACATGAAAATGACTATCTAAATTAAATTAGATGTTTAGCATTATAGCAATTTTCAATGAAATATTTTATAGAATTAGATTAAATAATTAAACAAGATTATTATGGAGGAAGCAAGAGGTCAGTAATGCAAAGTGTCAAGTTGGAGTGAGGAGAATAAAAAGAAGGTAGAGGAAAGAGATCTAGCATTACCCAATCTCAAATATATCTAGTAAAAAAAGCAATTATGAAAAAACAGCACAATGATAGCAAAATAAATAACTTTGATAGATCGAAAGGGCAATTCCTAGAAGCAAATACAATAGCAGTTTAATAAAATAAAAACACAAACTTCTGGAAAAAATGATGCTAAAAACTGCTTTCAAACAGAATCTTACCCTTTATACCACAATACAATCAAATAGATAAAATTAGATTTAAAAGTAGACCATTAAAATTTAGTGGAGAAAAAGATGTTATATATTTTGCTTCACGGATGCAGAAAAAATTACAATTAGACATAGAATAGAGGAAATAAAAAGACAATAGGCCATTTTGACTCATCAATCAAAAAGTATTTTGTCAAATGAAATAAATGTAGACATAAGATGAAAAATATGAATGGGTTTAAATGATTTTATATTAAATATCTATGAGAAAATTCTGATGTCCCAAATATTTTAGGAACTAGCATAAATGCAGAAGACTGAAAGTTTATTCCCAAAGCCAACTAAGGGGAATGAACACAGAGCTTTCAAAAGAATAAATACAACTGGTTAATAATTATATGTAATTATTCAATTAAAACAACAAACAAAATTTTTTGGGGGTGGGCAACTTAACTGTCCTACAGTTCCTCTTTTATTTTCTTGATAAAGATACTGGACTGGTTTGACATTTCCTTCTCCAGCTCATTTTACAGATGAAGAACTGAGACAAAGATGATCCACAGTCACATATCCAGTAAGTGTCAGAGGCCAGATTTTAATTCGTTTTCCTGACTCCAGGACCTGCACTCTATCTGCTGTTCCACCTAGCTGCCCAGAAGTGTAAAAGGGTGATAATAACTATCCTTATATAGATATAAGTATATATATATATATTCTTATAGATATAAGTAAGATAATAAGTATCCTTCTCACAAATGGTTTTGAATTCCTCTTCTAGTGTTCCATATTTCTAGAGATTTTCATTCTATGTAGTTTAGAATTTATTGATTAATAGACTAAACATATTAGAAAATCTCTCAGGTTTTTATGTCAATGTCAAATTGAGGTGACTGTGGGCAACAGGTGTTTGATAATGTTCTGGTTCCAAAATAACTTTTTGTTAAATTTACATAGATATTTTTTCAGACTTCCTTTGGTAGTTTAGGAATTTACCATTTGGTAATTTATGGATAGTGAACTTTTGGCTTGTAATTCAGGGCACAATAATTTTTTTTTAATCTTAATTGCACAGTTTCTACTATCTGCTTACAAAATAGGCATCAATCAATAGTTCTAAAATATTGCTTAAAGTGTGATCTTTCTGTAATATCTGATAATAGTGACTTATACAAAGAAGTAGTTTAGCCTTTAAAAAAAATAAGAAATAGATAAAAGATAATCACCATTTCTTCAGAAATTTCACCTTTAATCAAATTGCCAAAATGAGAAAGCCAAAAGAAATGCCTCAGCCCCCAAATAATCTACTTTATAATTAGTCTAATGGTATAGTCAAAGGTAACAGTATTTAAGATTACAAACCCATTTAAAAAGACGTAATGGAGCACAATGAAGTGAGATTTTTCAACAGTATCACTCTTATCAAAAAAAGAAGAAAATAATGGAAATTTGGGCAGAGACAAGATGGCAGAGTAGAAACAAGACTTTTGCAGGGCTCCCGCTCCTACCTCATCCAATTCATGTGAATTATGACAATAAACAAACTTTGGAGCTACAGAACACACAAAATGACACAGAGAATCTAACCTCCCACTGAGGACAGCCCAGCAGGCTGGCAGGAAGTGGCCACTGCAGCACTCTGGGAACCAAGCCCAATACTGCAAAAGCCCGAGGTTTTAGCCTCAGGGTATCCACAACCATCCACTAGCTGTAGAGACTTCAGATCATCAGCAGCTATGGCAGTTTCTGGAATTATGAGTCCATACATGCTAAGGACAACGTGAGAGATCAGTGCAGTGTGGACTTTTGGAATGGGAATTCAGGAGAGAGGTCCAGCCTTTGCCCCTGAGGTGAGAAGCCACGGAGGTGTGTAAGACATGTAGCCACTGCCACATGGCTGCTTCAGAGCTCCTGGACTGCAGATTGTAGGGGGACCAAGTGACCAGTCTGAGGGGTAACGTTCTTGCTTTAACCTGCTTAGATATGTATCACTTTCTGGGGTGGAGGTCCTGGGGTGCAGGACCAGTATGGCACAGCATGTGGAGGCTTCAGAGAGAGCACCCAACTGATAGCTCCAGCAGCTGTGAAAACCCCTGTGACTTGGAATAAGCTCCCCCATTTGGTATCAAAGTTCTACTGTGGCAAAAAGCTCAAAAGTCAAGTAATTGAGAGGCAACATGAGCAAGCAAAGGAAGCAACGCAAACACAGCAATCCAACTTTGGATTCCTTTTTTGGGGACAAAAAGGATTGGGCATGGAACAGAAGGAAGACAGCAAAGTCAGAACTCCTGCACCAAAAGCTTCCAAGAAAAGAATAAGCTGCTTACATGCCATGGAGGAGCTCAAGAAAGATTTTGGAAACCAAATAAGAGAAGTGGAGAAAAAATGGGAAGAGAAAAGAGAATTATGCAAGAAAATTATGAAACAAGAGTCTACAACCTGACTTAAAAAAATAACACCTTAAAAAATAGATTAACTCATATGGCAAAAGAGGCTCAAAAAGCCAATGAGGAGAATACCTTAAAATGTCTAATTTGACAGATGGAAAAAGAGTCTCAGTAGTTCACTGAAGAGAATCATTCCTTCAGAAAAAGATGGGAGCAAATGGAAGCTAGTGACTTTATGAGAAATCAAGATACTATTAAACAGATCCAAAACAATGAAAAAATAGGAGACAATGTGAAATATCTCATTTGAAAAACCACTGACATGGAAAATAGATGCAGGATAGATAATTTAAAAAATTTTGGACTACCTGAAAGCTATTATCTAAAATAGAACCTAGAAACCATCCTTCAAGAAATTCCTGAGAGATTCTGAGGCAGGCCCAGAAGGCACAGCTGGCAGAGGCAGGCCTGAAAGGGGCCTGATCAACTTGGAGGTCAAGTCATCCCACCAACCACAAGGACCACTACCAGGCCTATCACCAAAGGGCTGGAACTGGAAAGAGCAAGGTAAAAACCAAATAAAGGGGCCCCTGTCCTGGACAGGAAATACTCCTGGGGCTACCACTTCATAGCCCAGAAATTAAAAAAAAAAAAAGCCCCTATCAGGACCTCCAAACACCAGGATGACAGAGTGAAACTCACGTGCTCCAAACCCCTCTCCTCCTCCTCCCCCCCCCCCCCCGGAAAACATAGTAACTCTTGCCCCAGGGCAAAACCCTCTACAGTATAGGCTTGGGATCCCTAGAGGAAGGGTGTGGCTAGGGCACTGCCTCAAAAAATGGGTAGAAAGCAGACGATAAACACAAAGACTCTGGAGTCCTACTATCCTCAGAGGGAGGAATAAAACTCAGAGGGAGACAATGTAGACTCCACACCCACAGCTGAAACATCAACAGGGAATGGGTCCCAAGCACAGAAAGCTCTCCTAGATGAGATCAAAAGGAACTTTGAAAACTGAATGAGAGAGATAGAAGACAAAATGAATTTCTCTCAAAACCAAAATAGCAGAATTAGAAAAACATTATAATGAAGAAATCATCTCTCTAAAAAGAAAAGTGTATGATACGGAAAAGGAGCTCCAAAAATTAACCAAGGAAAATGATTTGCTAAAAACTAGAATCAACCAAATTGAAACAAATAACTCTATGAGAAACCAAGAATTAGTCAAACAAAACAAGAATGAAAAATTAGAAAAAGAGGTAAAATACCTCAAAGAAAAAATAACTGACCTGGAAAACAGATCCAGGAGAGATAATCTGAGAATCATAGGCCTACCAGAAAATCATGATGAAAAAATGAGCCTGGACAACATTCTCCAAGAGCTCATTAAGGAAAACTGCCCTGAGATTCTAGAACTTGAGGTAAAATAGAAATCGAGAGAATCCACCAGACACCTGTTGAAAGAGATCCCAAATTGAAAATTCCTAGAAATATTGTGGCCAAACTCCAGAACTCCCAGATAAAAGAGAAAATACTTCAAGCAGCCAAAAAGAAACAATTCAAATATTGCGGGAGAACAATGAAGATCGCACAGAATTTGGCAGCCTCTACACTGAAAGATCGGAGGCAATAGAATACAATTTTCCAGAGGGCAAAAAAGGTCAGGTTACAACCAAGGATTACATACCCAGCTATACTGAGAATATTCTTCCAGGCAAAGAGATGGTCATTCAATGATATAACAGAGTTCCAGATCTTCTTGATAAAAAAGCCAGAACTCAATGGAAAATTCAACCTCCAATTACGAGATGCAACAGTGACGTAGAAAGGTAAAAAAGGAAAACACAGACACACACACACACACACACACACACCCTGCTATTTGATAAGAGCAAACTGGTTATAGACAAGTAGAGGGTATGAGTATAAAATACACAAAATGACAATTTAAAAAATCTTATTAAGGGATACAAAGGGACTGCAATGGAAGAAAGGGAATGAATGAAGTGGAAAATGGTAAATTATGCCACACAAAGAGGCATAAAACTGTATAGCAGAGGAAAAGAAGGGAGGGAGATGGTAATCATATAAGCTTTTCCCTCATTAGTTCTGGTGCAAGAAGGGAATAACAACCAGTTAAGCATAGGACTCTACGGAGAAGAAATGCAAAAAGTATCATTTTAGAGGGAAAGAGGGGAGGTAGAGGAGCTTTGCATGAGATTTGTTCCTGTCACTCTTGGTGTGAAGAGGAAATAACATACTTCATTAGGTATAAAAATATCCTACAGGCAGAAGGAGGGTGAAAGGGCTACAAAAGGGGGGTGTGGTTAGTAGGGAGGGAAGAAGTAAGAGGAAAGGGGAGGAAAAGGGAGGGGGGCTGATAAGGGAAAACAGAGGGAGGTGGTGGTCAAAAGGAATAATATTAAGGGGGGAAGAAAGAAGGGGGAAAATATGAACATTAACAGGGGCAGGAATAGGATGGAGGGAAAGAAACAGATAACAATCATAACTGTAAATGTTAATGGAATGAACTCTACCATACAACAGAGAGGGATAGCAGAATGGATTAGAAATAATAATCCTACAATATGCTGTTTACAAGAAACACATCTGAAACAGAGGGATACACACAGGGTAAAGGTAAAAGGCTGGAGTAAAATATATTATGCCTAAGCTAAAGTAGAAAAAATCAGGGGTAGAAATCCTTATCTCAGCTAAAGCAAAAGCAAAAAATGACCTAATTAAAAGAGATAATGAAGGAATCTATATCCTGTTAAAAGGCACCATTGAGAACGAAGCAATATCATTACTTAACAGATATGCACCAAGTGGTATAGCATCCAAATTCCTAGAGGAGAAGGTAAAGGAATAGAAGAAAAAATAGATAGCAAAACTATATTAGTGGGAGACCTTAATCTCCCCCTCTCTGAACTTGATAAATCTAACCTCAAAATAAACAATAAAGAAGTTAAGGAGGTGAACAGGATTTTAGAGAGAATAGGTATGATAGATCTCTGGAGAAAACTGAATGGGGATAAAAAGGAATATAATTTCTTCTCAGCGGTTCATGGCACATACTCAAAAATTGACCAGGTTCTAGGGCTTAAAAACCTCACAATTCTATGCAGTAAAGCCGAAATATTAAATACATCTTTCTCAGACCATGATGCAATAAAAAGTATTTGCAATAAAGGGCCATGGAAAAACAGACAAAAAACTAATTGGAAATTAAACAATTTAATCCTAAAGAATGAGTGGGTCAAACAAGAAATTATATAAACAATCAGTAATTTCATTCAAGAGAATGATAATAATGAGACAACATGTGAAAATTTGTGGGATGCTTTAAAGGCAGTTCTTAGAGGAAGTTTTATATCCCTGAATGCATGAATGATTAAATTAGAGAAAAGGGAGGTCAATGAATTGGGCATGCAATTGCAAAACCTAGAAAAAGAACAAATTCAAAATCCCCAATTAAATACTAAGCTAGAAATATTGAAAACCAAAGGAGAGATTAATAAAATTGAAATTAAGAAAACTATTGAATTAATAAATAAAACTAAGAGCTGGTATTATGAAAAAAAAATTGATAGACCCTTAGTCAATATGATAAGAAAAAAGAAAGAAGAAAACCAAATTATGAGTATTAAAAATGAAAAGGGTGAATCTACCTCCAATGAAGAGGAAATCAAAACAATAATTAGGAATTATTTTTCCCAATTGTATGCCCATAAATTTGACAATCTTAGGGAAATGGATGAATATTTACAAAAATAAAAGTTGCCCAGATTAACTGAAGAGGAAGTAAATTACTTAAATAACTCCATCTCAGAAAAAGAAATTGAACAAGCCATCAGTCATCTCCCTAGGAAAAAATCTCTAGGGCCAGATGGATTTACTAGTGAATTCTATCAAACATTTAAAGAACAATTGATTTCAGTGCTCTACAAAATATTTGGGAAAATTAGTGAAGAAGGAGTCCTACCAAATTCTTTTTATGACACAAATATGGTACTGATACCTAAATCAGGAAGAGATAAAACAGAGAAAGAAAATTATAGACCAATCTCTCTCATGAATATAGATGCAAAAATTCTAAATAAAATACTAGCAAAAAGACTACAGCAACTTATCTCAAGAACAAAACACTTTGATCAGGTAGGATTTATTTCAGGAATGTGAAGATGGTTTAATATTAGGAAAACCATCAGTATAATTGATCATATCAACAATAAAACTAGCAGAAACCACATGATCATCTCAATAGATGCAGAAAAGGCTTTTGACAAAATACAACATCCATTCCTATTAAAAACATTAGAACGTATAGGAATAAATGGAGGCTTCCTTAAAATAATAGGTAGCATCTATTTAAAGCCATCAGCAAGTATTATATGTAATGGGGAGGAGCTAGAAGCATTTCCCATAAGATCAGGGGTGAAACAAAGGTGTCCACTATCACCCCTCTTATTCAATCTGGTACTATAAATGTTAGCAGTAGCAATTAGAGAAGAAAAAGAAATTAGAGGAATCAAATTAGGCAAAGAAGAGACAAAGCCATCACTCTTTGCAGATGATATGATGATATACTTAGAGAATCCTAGAGAATCGAGTAAAAAAGTACTTGAGACAATAAATAAATTTGGCAAAGTTGCAGGATATAAAATAAACACACATAAATCGTCAGTATTCCTATATATTTCCAATGAAATTAAACAGCAAGAGATAGAAAGAGAAATCCCATTTAAAGTTACTATAGACATTATAAAATATTTGGGAACCTACCTGCCAAAACAAACCCAGGACCTATATGACCACAACTACAAAACACCTTTCACACAAATAAAGTCAGATCTACCCAATTGGAAAAATATCAATTGCTCATGGCTTGGTCGAGCTAATACACTAAAAATGACAATTTTACCTAAATTAAATTATATTAGTTCCATACCAATTAATTTACCAAAAAAAATACTTTATAGAGCTAAAAAAAATAGTGACAAAATTCATTTGGAAGAACAAATGGTCCAGAATATCAAGGGAAATAATGAAAAGAAATGCTAGGGAAGTTGGACTAGCTATACCAGATTTCAATCTATATTATAAAGCAGCAGTCATCAAAACTACTTGGTACTGGCTGAGGAATAGAGGAAGGGATCAATGGAATAGATTAGGCACACATGATTCAGAAGTCAACGACTATAGTAAACTGGAATATAGTATGGTAGAAACTGGGCATAAACCATTATCTAACACCATATACCAAAATCAAGTCTAAATGGGCACATGATCTAGGTATAAAGGTTGATACTGTAAGCAGTATCATAAAACAAGGAATAGTTTACCTGTCAGACCTGTGGGAAGGGAAAGACTTTATGACTAAACAAGAATTAGAGAACATTATAAAATGTAAAATGGATCATTTTGGCTACATGAAATTGAAAAGCTTCTGTACAAACAAAGCCAATGTAACCAAGATTAAGGGAGGTGGAAAATTGGGAAAGAATCTTTACAACCTATTTCTCTGACAAAGGACTCATTTCTAAAATATACAGAGAACTGAGTCAAATTTATAAGAATACAAGTCATTCCCCAATTGATAAATGGTTAAAGGATATGAACAGGTAATTTTCAGAGAAAGAAATTAAAGATATCTATAAGCACAGGAAGAAATGTTCTAAATCACTATTGATTATAGAAATGCAAATCAAAGCAACTCTGAAGTACCACATCTCACCAGTCAGATTGGCTAAGATGACAAAACAGGAAAATGACAAATACTGGAGAGGAGGTGGGAAAATTGGAAGACTAATGCATTGCTGGTGGAGTTGTGAACTGATCCAGCCTTTCTGGAGAGCAATCTGGAATTATGCCCAAATGGCTATAAATACTTTCATACCCTTTGACCCAGCAATACCACTCCTAGGGTTATGTCCCAAAGACATCATAGAAGTGGGAGGAAGACCCATATGTATAAAAAAGTTTGTAGCAGCTCTTTTTGTGGTGGCAAAGAATTGGAAATTAAGGGGGAGCCCATCAACTGGGGAATTGCATGAACACATTGTTGTATATGCATGTTATGGAATACTATTGCGCTATAAGAAATGAGGAGCACACGGTCTTCATATATACTTGGAGAGGATTATACAAACTGATGCTGAGTGAGAAGAGTAGAACCAGGAGAAATTTGTACACAATTACAGACACAACATATGTGTGATGACCAACTGTGATAGACTGGACTCTTCTAAGCAATGCAGTGATATAAGTCAATCCCAAAAGACTTGTGATTGAGAGAAATATGTGCATCCAGAGAAAGAACTGAGTTTATATCCAGGTGGAAGCAAAATACCTGATCTTTTTCCTTCTCTTGTTTGGTTTTATGTCCTCTTTAACATTTTTCATTCCATCTGATACAATCCATCTTTATAACCTGACTAATGTATAATGTGAAAGTATTTACAGATCCTATACTTCATTATATGCCACTATGAGGGGGTTCAGGGGAGGGAGGGGAAAAAATGTGAAACTCAAGGAATTGTGGAATTCAATCCTGTAAACGAAAAGGAAAGAAACAAATTAATTAAAAAAATAAAAATTAAGAAATTCTTGAGGAAAATTGCCCTGATGTTTTAGAACCAGAGGGCAAAATAGAGGTTGAAAGAATCCACCAATCACCTCCTGAAAAAGATCCCAAAAAGAAAAGTCCAGGGAACATTATACCAGGTAGCCAGAGTTCCCAGATCAAGGAGAAAATATTACAACCAGCCAAAAAGAAACAATTTGAATACTGTGGAAACACAATCAGGATAACACAGGATCTAGCAGCTTCTACACTGAGTGACTGAATGGTTTGGAATATGATATTCCAGAGGTCAAAGGAGCTCGGATTAAAACCAAGGATCACCTACCCCTCAAAATTGAATATCATGTTTTCAGGGGGAAATATGGTCATTCAGTGCAATAGAGGATTTTCAAGCATTCAGTGCAACAGAGGATTTTCAAGCATTCGATGAAAAAAACAGAGTTGAATAGAAAATGTGACATTTGTTACAAGAAGCAAGAGGAGCATAAGAAGGTAAACAGGGAAAAGAAATCATAAGGAACTTACCAAATTTGAGCTACTTACATTCATACATGGAAAAACAATAATGGTAACTTATGGAACCTGTCTCAGTATGAGTATAAATGAAGGGAATACAAATGTGTATGTATGTTTGTATGTATATACACAAACATACATATATATATATATATGTCTTTATAGGATGGTATATGGGCATATGGATACATATGTGAGCATGTGTAAGTATGTGTACAGGTATACACACACAGAGGGCAGAGGACCAATTGTATAGGAAGGGATGATACTCAAAAGATGAAATTAAGAGGTGAGAGAGGAATATAATGAGAGGAGATGGGGAGAGATAGAATGAGGTAAATTATCTTATATAGAAGAGGCAAGGGGAAACTGTTACAATGGAGGGGAAGAACAGGAAGGAAAAAGGGTATGAGTCAACCTTACTCTCAATGAATTTGCCTTAGGGAGGAAATGACATACATACTAAATAGGGTATCTTATCCTACAGGAGAGTAGGGACAGGATGAGAAGGGGGATGATGGAAGGGAGGGCAGGCTGGGGGAGGAGGGAAGTTGAAAGCACCCATTTTTGAAAAGGGACATGTTCAAAGTAGAGAATAGAACAAATAGGGGTTTGGGGATAGGATGGAGGGAAATATAGTCAGTCTTTCGCAATACATCCACCATGGAAATGTTTTGCATAGCTACACATTCAACCTATATTGAATTGCTTATCTTCCCTGTAAGGGTGGGTGACAAGGGAGGTAGGGAAATAATCTGGAATTCAAAGATTTAAAATTAAATGTTTAAAATACATTATTATTATTATCATCATACTTATTATTTCACATGAAACTGTGAAATAAATTATACAGGCACTGGGGCATAGAGATCCACTGTGCCCTACTGGAAAGTCAGAGGGGATGGGGAAGGATATGGGAGAGAGCAGATTGGGGGAGGGGATATTTAGTGGAATTGCTGTTTTAGGGTTGTGGATAGGGGGAAAATGGGGAGAAAATTTTTAACTGAACATCTTGTGGAAATGAATGATGTAAACTAAAATATATTTTAAAAAATAAAGAAATAGCTGAGGAGAGAGAAATGAGTTCATGGGGTGACTAGATGGCTCAAGGAATAGAGCACCAGCCATAGAGTCCAGAGGACATGGTCAAATGTGGCCTCAGACACTTAACACATTTACTAGCTCTGTGATGTTGGGCAAGTCACTTAACTCCAACTGCCCTGCCCCCTCCAAAATGCAAAAAACAACTAAAACAGCAGCAACAGCAAAAGAAAATAATGGAATGTTTAATGAATTTACTCATATCCAGGTTGGAAATAAATGTGTTACTCCATCAAACATTAACTAACTTTTTAAGAATAATTTAATAGAAATGCTTTTTAGGAAGCTTTATCTTAATTAGATAAAAAATAAAACATGCAGAAAATTTGATGTTACTTAACTAAGCTGTATCTCAACAAGAATATTTTTGTAATGTAAATAAAATGTCAGTTTAAAATTTAAATGTCAATGTAAACACATTTGAAATTCAACAACTCTGCCAGCATTTTCTATATTGATCTTTACTTTGCATCCTTGACAGGGAATCACAACATTTGGAGTCAGTTCACTTGTGTGATATATGGGGGAAACAAAGTGGATTTTAAGAAGATGAATTTAGGAAGCACTGAGAAAATCTCTGGTAGAGATAATACGATGTTAAATACACTTGAAGTTCAATTCTCAAAATACCACAAAAGGGAAAATACTACAAAATAATGGGAAGAGGAACATGAAACATTATTTTTTTTATTATTACTACAGCAACTAGATGATAAAATAGATAGGATTCTGGACTTGAAGACAGGAATATCTGAGTTCAAATACTATCTCAAAAACTTACTGAATCTATGATCTGGGGCAAGTCACTTAATTTCTCTCTCATATTTTCTTCATCTTTAAACTGAGTATAATAATAACACGTTCTCTACCAGATTGTGGTGAGGACCAAATTAGATAATATATATAGAACTTATGTCTAACCTTCAAGCACTAGATATGCCAGCTATAACGCAAAAGAAGGTAAACAAGAAGCCATCAGTAATTTCTGGCTCATATTTTTTTTTGCTTTTTCTTCTCAAATCAGTGACATCTTTTATCATAGTGGTCTCCATATTTGTATTTGGAATCTTTGATGAACATGAGAAAAAAAAACAGGAAGGTTTTCATAACAAACACAGAAGATCACATTGTCACAATTATACAATTAATTTCAAGTTACAGAGAAATCTAGATTTTGTTTTCTGTACAGTGTAAAAAAATTAACTCAGTTAAGTCTTTCTGGATTTATGAAAAACATTTACAGAAAATTTCAACTGTTAAGGGTTACTTCTAAGATTTTAAGTACTTGTTTAATAATATAGAAGAAAAGGTTGCATTTGGTAGAGATGAGACCTGCTCTAAGTATGGCTAAAGAGAAAAATAACTTGTACCTGGGAGCTTTCCATATTTTCTTTTCCTTTCTTTTTTTAATTAAATTATTTCTTTTTAGTTTTCTTTATTTATTTTTAAAGCAATTAGGGTTAAGAAATTTACCCAAAGTTACATGGCCAGTTTTTGTGTTTGTGGGTGTTAAGTATCTGAGGCCGGAACTGATCCCGGGTCCTCCCAATTCTGGGGCCAGTGCTCTTACTCACTGTGCTACCTAGCCACCCCTTCTTTTTAGTTTTTAACAATCACTTCCATACGTTTTAAATTTTCTCCCCCTTCCTCTCCCCTCCTTTCCCAAGATGGCTTAAATCTGATATGGGCTCTAAACATACATTCCTATTAAACACATTTTCACACTAGTTGTGTTGCATAGAAGTATAATGATTGGGAAAAGTCATGAGAAAAAAAAAATAAAACAAAACAAAAAAAGGAAATAGTCTGCTTCATTCTGCATTCTGACTCCATAGTTCTTTCTCTGGATATGACTGGCATTTTCCATCATGTGTTCTTTGGAATTCTTTGAGGTCCTTGCATTGCTGAGAAGGGTTGTCTATAAAAATCAGTCCTCAAACAGTTTGGATAATACTGTGTACAATCTTCTCCTGGTTCTGCTCACCTCAGTTAGCATCAGTTCATATAAGTCTTTCCAAGTTTCTCTCAAGTTCACCTGTTCTTCATTACTTATAGCACAATAGTATTCCATTACATTCATATACCACAACTTGTTTAGCCATTCCCCAATTGATGGGCATCCCATCAATTTCCAGTTCTTGTCCACCACAAAAAGAGTTTCTATAAACATTTTTGTGCATGTGCGTTCTTTTCCCAATTTTATGATCTCTTTTGGATATATCCCTAGAAGTGGCATTGCTGAGTCAGAGGATATGGACATTTTTATAGCCCTTTGAGCATAGTTCCAAACTGCTCTCCAGAATGATTGCATCATGTCACAATTCAGTTAAGTCTTAAAATCTCTCCTTAAACAATATGTCTTTGATGAGTCTTAAAAGCATATAAAATTCTAATAAAATTCATTTGGAAGAACAAAAGTTCCAGAATATCAAAGGAATTAATTAAAAGAAATGCAAAGGAAGGTGGCTTACCTGTACCAGACTTAAAATTGTACTACAAATCACCAATAATCACAACTACTTGGTACTGGTTAAGAAATAGAGTGCTGTCACTTAACCTCTATTGACCTCTAAAAATCAAAAGAAAAAATCATATAATAAAAAAGATACAATCTACCTTTTAGGGGTGGCTCGGTGGTGCAGTGAATGGAGCACGAGCCCTAGAGTCAGAAGGACCTGAGTTCAAATCTGACCTCAGACACTTAATAAAAAAACTAACCATGTGACCTTGGGCAAGTCACTTAACCCCAATTGCCCTCCAAAAAGAAATAGAGTGCTGTATTGATGGAATAGGTTAGGTATATGTGACACAACAATCAATGACCATAGTAATGTATACTGTTTGATAAATCCAAAGTTTCCAGCTTCTGGGACAAGACAGAATAGTTGACAAAAACTGCTGGGAAAACTGGAAAATAGTATGTCAGAAACTACCATAGACCAACATCTTACACCATATACCAAGATAAAGTCAAAATGTGTATGCAATTTACATATAAAGGCTGATACTATAAGCAAACTAGGAGAGCAAGAAATAATTCACTTCTCAGATTTATGGAGTAGGGAAGAATTTATGACCAGAGATAGAGAACATTATGAAATGCAAAAGGGATGATTTTGATTACATTAAATTGAAAAGTTTTTTTTTTTTTTTGCACAAGCAAAGCCAATGCAAACAAGATTGGAAAGGGAGTAGAAGCTGGAAATCTATTTTTATAGCCAGTGTCTCTGATAAAGGCATCATTTCTAAAATATATAGAGAATTGAGTCAAATTTATAAAAATACAAATCATTTCACAATATATGGAAGACCAAAGGATATGAACGGGCAATTTTCAGATGAAGAAATTAAGGCTATATGTAGTCATATGAAAAGATGTTCTAAATAACTATTGATTGGAGAGATGCAAATCAAAATAACTCTGAGGTACCACATCACACTTATAAGATTGGCTAAGATGACAAAACAGGAAGATGATAAGGATCAGAGAAGATGTGGGAAAATTGGAACCCTGATGCATTGTTGGTGGAATTGTGAACTTGTCCAGCCATTCTAGAGGAGCAGTTTGGAGCTATGCTCAAGGAGCTATAAAATTGTGCATGCTCTCTAGCTCAACAGTGCCACTCCTGGGTCTGTATCTGTAATGACAAACAAAGACATAGTTAATAGCTTGTTTGCTAGAACTTGTGAACTCCTGCAACAGGAAGGGGAGGAGCAGCTAATGACCACATATAAGGAGAGGCCCAGGCTGGAGAGAGCAGAACTGAGTTGGGAGCTCTTGTAACAGAAAAGGAGAAAACTTGTAGTATCCTGGCACTCTATGTTTGTCTGTTCTGTCTGGGTTGATGTTTTTATGACACTTTCTACTGAAGCCCTGGGATCTTACTGGAAGCCCTGAAAAAGGATTTTCTGGTTGTCTGTTTACAGTAGTCCTGGAGGAGTGATTTGGAGGCCCAGGGACTATACTAGTGACTTGTGTTGAGTTCTCCGAACTTGTTTGTGGGTATGTGTTGATTTCTATGTTGATGATGTGTGTTGAGTTCTCATACCTTGTTGGTGCATCTGAGTTGATTTCACAGGCAGATAGTGAATTGATGATGGTGCTGGCAATGTGTATGAATATTATTGTGTCTCTATTAAGCTTTGTCTCCCCAGAAACAGGAACTGTGAAGGACTTGATGTGGACTGGACACTGTGAGCATCAATATGGAAGAGTAACTGGACAGGGAACAGGACAAAGAACTGAACAAGGAGCTGGATAAGGAACTGGTAGCTGCCTGCCTTTGAACCCTCGTGGCAGTACACTGGAAAGCTAATCATGCTTGGCTTTACATTTATGGTGTAGTCAGCAGGGTTACAAAGAATAGTGACTCTTGTTGTTCCAGAATCCATGGAAATTTAGATTGAGATTGTAAGGGCAAGGATCCTGGAGGAGTGGAATGCAATAATAATAAAATTTGAATATCTTCCATGACCCTTGTATTGGCAAGCAAATAGGTACTTAGCACTATGTTTCAAGCTCATGATTGTGTCAAGTATTAAGATCCTAAACTTGTTGACCCAACAGTGGTATGAACTTTTTTGATGTAACAAGAAAGGGCAGAACAGGGAGGAACTAATACCATATATAAGGAAAAGCCCAAGCTGAGAGAGGCCAGAATTGCTGAGAGCAAGCATCAGGAGGCTGAGAGAGGAGAACTGAGAACTTCTGAGAGCTGCTGAGAACTTCTGAGAGCCAGCCAGGGCTGCCAAGAAGAACTAAGAAGAGAATTGAGAAATGAGAAAAAAGGAGAACTTGGAGGAAGCATGACTGTGATACTGCTTTGTCTTCCCAGGAACAGGAAGTGTGAAGGATTTGAGGTGGACTAGACACTGTGAGCTTCAATATGGAACAAGAACTGGACAAGGAACTAGACAAGGAGCTGGTAGGAGCTGGGGCCATGGAAGAAGAACCATGGAAGCTGAGAGCCTGCCTTGAGTCAAGATGAAAAGACCTCACCTTGTGTATTTAATGCAAACTGAGAAGATCATGATTTACTGTGGCCTAGGGGTTGAGAACTTTGACTTTTACATTTAGATGATTGAGTAAAGGACTTACTCATTAAGGATGATTAGAAATTAATCTCCAATTAAGAAGAAAAAATACCTTTTTATTGAAGAGATTAAGACAATAGGACCTAGGGGTTGGAGAACTTTTGATCTTTGTACTTGGTGTCAACTAAGGAGGCTTGCCTCCTTAAGGATGATTGAGTTAAGTTCTTACTAAATGACTGTACTTTTTTTTTAAAACTATGTGACCACTTTGGTGAAAATTGTGTGGCCATTTTAGTGATAAGTTGTTATACCATAATATTGTGAATGCTGTACTTTGATTTCTGTGAATGTTTTCTCTAAATTTGTTGAGAGTTCACTGTACTGTGTAATTAGAACCTTGAAGCTGTCCACAGCAGCAGTCCTCTGGAATGCTACTCATGCTTGGATTTACAGTATCCCAAAGGGATCATTGGGATGGGAGGGGGACCCATGTAGACAAAAATGTTTATGACAGCTCTTTTTGTTGATGGCCAAGGGTTGGAGGTTAGGGGATTGCCCATTGATTGGAGATTGGCTGAAAAAGTTGTTCTTTATGGATGTATTGGAATACTGTTTTCTGTGGGAGATGATGAGCAGGTGGACTTTGGAGAAGCATGGAAAGACTTATGTGAACTGATGCTGAGTGAAGGGAAGAGAACTGGGGGGATGCTGTATACAGTAATTACAACATTGTGTGGTGATTAATTTTGATAGACATAGGAACGGCTGGATGGCTCAGGAGTACCTGGGATCGGTTTGGCCTCAGATACTCAACACCCACACACAAAAATACTGGCCATGTAACCTTGAGCAAGTTACTTAACCCCAATTGCTTTTAAAACAATTTTTGATAGACATGGATCTTCTCAGCAATACAAGGATCTAAGACAACTCCAAAATATTTATAACGGAAAATACTATTCACATACAAAGAAGGAACTTTGGAGTCCGAATGCAGATCAAACCATACCATTTACTCTCTTTTTTGTTTTTTTTTTCTTTATTGTGATTCCTCCCATTGGTTCTAATTCTTCTTTACAACATGATTGATGTGAAAATATGTTTAATCTGAAGGTATATGTAGATTCTATATCACACACTGTCCTCAGGAGGGGGGAGGATTTTTTTTAAAGCAATTGGGGTTAAGTAACTTGCTCAAGGTTACACAGCCAGTTGTTTCTGGGTGTGGTGCTAAGTATCTGAGCTCTGATTCAATCCCCAGGTCATCCCAACACTGGGGCCGGCACTCTTACTCACTGAGCCACCTGACCGCCCCAAGGGGGGAGGAAATTTAAAAGACAAAATCTTGTAAAAGTGAATGCTAAAAATTAAGAATAAATTAGTTCAAAAAAATGAAACCTTGTTGAATAAAACTCCTTTATATGTTTAACCACAGTAATAACCTCAATTAACTATCCTCCTAATTATCATTATCAAATGAAGAATTAAACAGGAAGAATTTTTTTCTCACCGAATGTGTTTGCCACTAGCAAGTAGAATGCATTGTTCAAAGTCAAAATGGAAGATTGATACTATCTAGATTGTGAGATTCTTCATATGGAGTGAGGAGGAACAATAAGCTCTTATGTAGTGCCTACTGTATTCCAAGAACTATGATTTTACAAGTATCTCATTTGATCTTCCCAATAACCCTTCAAGATAGATGCTATTATTACCCCCATTTTACAGTTGGCAAAATTGAGATGAAGAGTTCAAGTGACTTGTTGAGTGCGACAAAAATAATAAATGTCCAAGAACTGATTTGAACTCATGTGCTCCTGATACCAAGGGCCAGCACTCCATCTAAACCAAAAAAGAACTAAGTACGGGTGAGGTTGTGTTAATTTAATAAAGCAATAATAATTACATGGCCTCTTTAATGAGATCCAAAATCACTAAAAAGAAATGATGCCACTCATTGGGGTGAGGGGGAATGGAAAAAATAAAGCATACTATTAGATTGTGACATGTAGTTAGATGGGCAAACCACTGAATTACTGTAATAGCACATACATCTTATAAGAGATCCCCACATTGGTAATGTGTTGAGATAAGACTTAAGCATGAATGCAAAACATACTATTTCATTTGGGAAATTGTGCAGTATTTTCAGTAATCCCAAGTTACTGCCCTCCACCAAAGCATATTTTTAATATCAGCATTCCCTAGTTGTTCCTATATTGATGTGTTGCATAGAACTTCACAATCTCTGAAGAATCAAACACATCTGATTGAGAGCAAAGTTTCATAGCAGCTTTAAGTAGGCTGAAGAATGTTATCAAGAATATCTCATTCAGGGGGCACCTAGGTGGCACAGTGAGTACAGTACCCACCCTGGAGTCAGGAGAACCTAGGTTCAAATCCGGCCTCAGACACTTAACACTTACTAGCCTTGTGAACTTGGGCAAGTCACTTAACCCCAATTGCCCTACCTTCCCTCCTCCAAAAAAAAATGTCTCATTCATTAATAAAAATAGTAGTATAAAAGAACTCAAATACAGAATGAAAGATGACATAGTGACATACTGCTACACTATTAGTCAATAGATGCTACAAGACTTATATAAAGACTCCCATTGTATCGGCTAAATCCTTCATCTAGAATTCATATAAGGACAGGAGCAAACTGCAAAGAATATGAAAATACGAAGAGGTTACTAATCACACTAATAGAGGTACTGCCCAAGCAAATGATATCAACATATGGAAGCATAAGTTAACCTTTTGATTCTATGGCTGTTTCTATGTCATTGTTTTAAATTTCCTTTTGATGAGCTTATGAATTTTTAATAAAAACAATGGAATTTATAGTTCATAGATTAATATGTTGTAAAGTCCAAAGGGATTTTAGTCATGAACAACTTAAAGCACCTTTTTTTCAAGTAAGAAAAAATGAATACTGGAGATGTGTCTGATATACCTAAAGTCATATACACATTTGGGTTGACTATAAACACCAACACATGTACAGCAACTGCCAAATATTTAAGATTCCTTTCAATTAAATAAACATGATCATAGTGAATAGGAAGTACTTGTACAAATAAAATCTACAGATAAATCATTTTCCTTATTTAAATTAAAAATCAAGTTTAAAATAGTTATTTAAGGGGGAAACAATTTTTGTAGTAGAAAGGAAATATTTAACTCTTCATACTGGGCAATTTAGGGTGAGAAAATTGGAAAAAAAAATTTAGTATGATATTATCAGCCTAAACTAAACTTTTAAGTTTCTGAAAGAGACAAGTTATTCTGAGTATTGAACATCACATTGAAAACATTCTGAGAACTCTCATTTCACTAATTAGATGCTGTATTGAGTTTCTTTATGCACAATTCTTACTGCATCATTCCTCTTTTCAAAAAGTTTATGTTGTTTGACATGAAAAACCCAATCACCTTAGCTCTGAACATAATTGGAATGCCTTTCACAACCTTTTTTAAACCTGTCATATAACTCTTTATTTATCTTCATATACTCTATGCTTTAACTAAACCAAATTATTTGTTCATCATAGAATATATTTCACGCTCTCTCACTGAAATTGTTGTATGGTTTACTGTGGGCTCCTTATTGAAGATGAATTGGGTTTACAATTTATGTTTTTGGACACTACTGTATGGGACTGGTGACTTCATTGTATTCTCTTCCTCTGCATATTGTCTACTATCATTCCAATATTTCCACAGCTGTGGTTCACTCATTCCTATGAACATTCCCTGGTCTCAAGGACACCTTAGATTTCTAGGTTATATTTCCAATTCTGGGTGCATTTGAAAAAAAGAGCCAAAACACCTATACGTTTGTTGTGTGTAGTCAGGAAAAGCTCTGGACGCCTGTGAAACAGACTTTTTATCTGAAATTTTAAAAGGTTAAGTCAATGAGTCCAATTTTAAGTATCTAGTATGTGCTAAGCATTTGCAAAGTGTTGGGAATATAAACAAAGGCCAAAAATTTGAAAATGATAATGAGTTCTATTTTATAAATATATAGTTTGTAATGCCTACAGGATATCCAGTTGAAGATATCTAAGAGGCAGACTGAATAACAATCCATTTTTTTATTTCTTCAGGTACCTTTTTTTCAGTAATTCAGTGCATCTTTGATTCATAAAAATGTCATGCGGGTATTCCTAATAACTGCATGGATCAGAATCTATTCACACCTTACACAGTGTACATTTTTTGTCCATACCCTCCTATAAATTCTCTGTAGAGGATCTGCCCAACATTCTACAGGTCATCCTTTTGACCTGAGATTATTATTGATTGGTAAGCAGGAACTTTATTTTTATTTACATAAATTTGAATTCACATTGCATGATATTGTTTGAGAATTTCTATTTTATAGCTCATTCTGACTTTTTTCTGAAAGAAAGCTTTTATGATATACAGAGTACTTTAAAAGACTTTGATAGCCTTCCTTTCTGCATCCTGACCCATATTTTTCCAACAATTGTTTTCAATCTTAGTCTAAGCCTGTCAATCACCGAAACAGCTGAATATCAATGAGTAAGTTGACTTAGTGTGAAAGATTTTTCCATGTCCTTTATAGACCACATCTTCCTCTTTTCCTGCAATAGGTGATGATGGTATATGATGTGCAATAACCTCCATGTTAATCTTTTTTGAAAACTCTCATCATAACTACAAGGTGGGATGAATAAGTGGACTATTAAAAGATGTTTCTTGTTGCCTTTGGCAGCAAGATTAAGATAAAGTAACTAAATCTCTTTTTACCCCACGTGAAGATAATATTTAAGTGATTAGTCCATTCAGCTTCAACTTCCTTGTGTTTTTTGTTAATGAAAATTTTGAATATTGATGTAATAAATTTCCTACAGTAACAAATTATTTCATTGATCAAAAGAAAAAATGATCTCATGTGCCAAAAATTAAATTAATATTTTATAGATTTTTTAAAATTTGATTTCTCAGTGTACTTTCTTACTCCTTTTTCTGATATTCTACCACCATCCTGGAAAAAGTGAAAGGTGACTACAAGGACTTATGGTCATTTTGTATTTTTGCAGACTTCAAAAATGGATTTCCATTGTCATATAATGTATCTACTTTGTGGATATTGCACTGGTCATGAGAATTACACTAAGGATGATCCTTTGTTGCTCTTAAGTCATTTAGTCATGTCTGACTCTTTGTGATGCTGTGGACAATATCCTGCCAATACTGTCCATGAGTTTTCCATTTCAGTGATACTAGAGTGGCATGTCATCTCTTTCTTCAATAGATTAAGGCAAACAGACAGCAAGTGATTTTCCCAGGGCTACACAATTAACAAATATCTAATGCTGGATTTTGAACTTAGATCTTCCTGACTCCAGGCCCACAGAGCTCTGTAGCTACCTTAGAATGGTTTTTAGTAGGAGATATAATCTGTCACTAGACTGGAATTTCTAGAAATATTGAAGATTACCTCCATGATACGAGGAGACATCAGGTCTTTTGTGGAGCAACATTGGAAGTTATTATTATTAAATTTAATGATTCTTATATATCCATTCTGCTACACTAAAATATCATTCTTTTTTGTTTTATTTTTTTGTTTTGTCTTTTTGGAGGGGGGAAGGCTGGGCAATTGGTGTTAAGTGACTTGCCCAAGGTCACACATCTAGTATTTGTTAAGTGTCTGAAGCTGAATTTGAACTCAGGTTCTCTTGATTCCAGGGCTGGTGTTCTATTCACTGGGACAACTAGCTGGCCCGTAAAATATCATCCTTAAAATATATTTGGAATGGTAGTAACAACAACAATCATAAAGATTTTCTACAGCAATTTAACATTTTCATAGTGTTTTATGCCATCTGGAGTAATAATAGTTAACAATAATAATAATAATAATAACTAGCACTTATAGTGTTTCAAAATTTGCAAAGCTCTTTGTAAATGCCTCATATTCAAAATAATCCTTTGGGGAGGGTGCTACTATGATCTTCATTTTACAGTTGAGTCAGGAAAAAGTTAGGTGATTTGCTCAAGGTCACACAGCTAGTGAGTATAACAACCTGGATTTGAACCCATTTTCCTGATTGCAGGATCAATGAGTGCCCTATTTCCTAAAGTAGCAACAATGACACAACAAAAATAACAACAATATCAAATGTAATGAATAAGATTCACAAGTGATTTACATATGTTATCTTTTGATGCTCAAAACAAAACTGTGAGGTAGGTGTTATAACAGTAGTTATCTCCATTGTGCATTTGAGGTAACAGGGGTCAAGTCACTCACAACCATCAGATAGTAGTGTCTGAGGCAGGATTTGACTGCAGGTCTTCCTGAATCCAACTTAAGCACTGTATTCATTATTTGCCTTAGCTTCCTAAAGTAGACAATACAGAGCAGACTTACAAGGGTTGGTTTGTTGTTGTTTTTGACATTCTTCCCTTGAAGTGCTTAGACCTGTGAGGAGAAGGATCATTTTGTTGAAATAAAAACAGCAAAAAATAATTGTGTGCCTCTAAATCATGTCCTTGGAATTATCCCCTGTGAGTTTACCTTTCCGAAAAGTTATAAAATAATTTGTAAATTAATAAAAAAATTGTAGATACTCTGATTAAGCAATTTGTGTCCCACAATTATAAAATGGTACAAGATTGAAAACATTTTAAACATAAATCATTCACAAAGGTTACTAATGAAAATGATATTAATGAGAAATAAACAGCATGGTATGCATGATTTGATTAAAAGGTCAAAAATAATGATTTGAAATTTATTGTCCACAGAAAACCCATCACTTTCCCCTTTATATTGTGTTTTTACATCTTTTCAAATTATTAGTTCTATTTTCCAACATATTCTGAGCTATAATCATGTAAATTAAAATGAAATTAAATTGTTTTATTTTATGCAATTCTACATCAAAATGCCATTTTTGTATTAGCTAAAGGTCTGAAATCTTTAAGGACAAATTCTGACCAAAAAAAGAAAAGGTTTCTTTTTTTTTTTTTTTTTTGCTATTGCAAATATTTTAATAAGTGTTCTCAGCAAGGCATTTAAAACACCAGTTTGTGAGGATAAACTCCATTGGAGAGAGAGAGAAGACAGAACACAGGTAGCCACGGAGCTGAGGAATTTTCTTGATTTGGGATAGGATCTGAGAGTCTACTGTTTTCTGATCAGCCTTGCACTGCTCTGTAATCTCGTATTTCTCTTTTTCTGTGTAAAAAATCTCTCCTTCTTGGTGTCTAGGTTTATGGAGCCTCTTCTTCTTGAAGGAAGCATCAGTAAGAGGATTTGGAATTTTCACACCTGAAAGGTTAACCCGGGTAGAAGTGGCAATAACAAATTTCTGATGTGTCCTTCTCAGAGGAACACGGTTGATAGTCACCAGTAGCAAGCCACTAGCCAGTTGCTTCAGGAAAACCACTCGCTTGCCCCTGTGGCGGCCAGTGAGCATGATCAGAACAGTGCTCAGGTGATGCCAGCTCAGAGTCTCCTCACGTGCTGGCTAAAGGGCTTTTTGCCATGACTTAGCAGCTTTCTAGGCACATCCTCAGTAGGGTAATACCTAGGCATTTTGCGAATCTTTACCACTCGAATTCCTCCATTCTTATCACCACCAACAGGCTTTGAGATAGTAGTAGGCACTTTTTCTTTCTTCTTCCTTTCAATTTGGGTTTTTGGGGCAGTGTATTTCCGCTTGTACATGGCTCTCCGGGAATACATTGCAGACCTGGATTATCTACCAATCCCTCGGGCCAGGACTGGGTTCTGACTGCAATGCTTTCGAGGCTTTTTGACCTTTTCAGCTACATCTTCCTTTCTGTTCTCTTTTTTTTCCTTTTTGACCTTCTTTTCCTTGGGTGGCTTTTTGTCCACCATCTTGAAAGACGTGAAAGAGAATTACAGTCCAGACTTCCGGTCTATAAGCAGGGGCCAAAAGGTTTCTTCTTTATGAAAACTTTAATCTACTAAAAAGTTTTCATCACTTAATCACAGATAATAAGTTCACTAACAACAGTTCATATTAGTCCATACCCTCTGACCAAAATATTTCACTACTAGACTTGTTTAGACTTATATGACTTATTTATGTAGAGTCTTATATAGACTTAACTCCAATGAAGTTATTGATGAAAATAAAGGATCCAAATACACCAAAATGTTTAGGGAAGAAATTTTTATTGTAGAAAAGTGATACTCATGGACTGGGGAATGGATAAGCAACTGTGGCACAAGTATATGATAAAATATTACTGTTCCGTAAGAAAGTATAAACAGCCATTTAATAAGCATTCATTAAGTACCTATCATATGCTAGGCACTGTTCAGAAAGGCAGTCCTGCTCTCAAGGAGCTCACAGTCTGTTTACTGGAGGAGACAACATGCAAACAACCATAGGTGTCCCTCAGGGCTCTGTCTTGGGCCTTTTTATTTTTCCCTTTAAAATACCTTACTTGGTGATCTCATCATTACTTTCCCTATTCTGACAATTCTCAAATCTGCCTCCCCTTCCCCAAATTCTATACTAACTTCCAATCTCTCCTCTCTAACTGCCTTTCAGATATCATGAACTGGATGTCTAGTAGATTATTTTAAACTCAACATGTTGAAAACCAAACTCATTATGTTGTTGTTCAGTAATGTCTAACTCTTTGTGACTCCATGAACCATAGCATGCCAATAATGTGCAGGAGTTTTTCTTGGCAGAGATACTGGTGTGGTTTGCCATTTCCTCCTCCATTAGATTAACACAAGCAGAGCATACCTACCTTTGGGTCACACAGCTACTAAGTGTCTAAATGTGGATTTGAATTCAGGTCTTCCTGACTGTAGGCCCAGTGCTTTGTCCACTGAGCCACTTAACTGTCTTGAACTCATATTTCCACTTAAACTTTCTTCCCCTCTTACTTTCCCTATTATCATAGAGCAGAACACCATTCTACTTAGTGAGACGTCTAGGATGACTCCTAGGTTGCGAGCATGAAGGACTATCTCACATTTCCTATACGCAATCTGTTATTGAGGAGTGTTGATTTCACCTTTGCAGTATCTCTCCAATATTCCCTCTTTTCTCCTCTGGCCGCCACCACTCTAGTATAGGCCCTCATCACCTCATACCTGGACTAGTGTAATAGCCTGCTGGTGAGACTACCTACTTCTAGTCTCTCCCTGCTCAAATCCATCCTCTATTCAGCCACTGAAGTGATTTTCTGAAAGAATAGATCTGACCATGCCATGCCTCTACTCAATAAACTCTAGTGAATCCCTATTACCTCTAGGATCAAATATAATATGCCTTGTTTGAAATGCAAAACTCTTTATAACATAGATCCCTCTTATTTTTCCAGTCTTCTTACACCTTACTCCCTGGCAGGTACTCTCCAAACCAGTGACATTAACCTCTTAGCTTTTCCCCAAAGAAGACACTGCATCTCTTGATTCCAGGCATTTTCTCTGGCTGTCTTCTATGTCTGAAACACTCTCCCTTCTCTTCTTTGACTACTGGCTTCGCTCCTTTCATTTAACTCCCAACTAAAATCCCTATTTTTACTGGAAGTTTTCTTATTCCCTCTTATTCTACTCTCTTTCTTCTATCAATTACTTCCTATTTATCCTGTAGATAGATTGCTTTGCATATATTTGTTTGCATATTGTTTCCCCCATTAGATTATAAGTTTCTTGAGGATAATTAATATCTTCTGCCTCTTTTTGGATCCCCAGCACTAACCACAGTGTCTGCTACATAGTAAGTGCTTAATAAATGTTGATTGATTGAGTGAAGATATATAAAGATAAATTAGAAATAAACAACAGAGGGATAGCACTAGAAGTGAGAGGCAATCAAGAAAGATTTGTTGTAGATGAGATTTGAAGAAAGCCTGGAAAGCCAGGAGAAGATAAAGAAAGAGAGAATTCAGGTATGGTAGATAGGCAATGAAACAACGCTAAGGCAAGAAGAGAAGTGTCACATTAAAGAAACAGCAAGGAGGTCGGTGTGCTAGATCTCAGAATACATGGAAAAGGAGTAAGTTTTAAGAAAAATGGAAAAGGAAAAGTGGGGCAGATTGTGAAGAACTTTGAAAACCATTTTTTTTATTTGATCCTGGAGGTGATGGGGAGAACTAGAGTTTATTGGATGATGGGGAGAAATTATTAGACCTCTATTTTAGGAGAGGCCTGCCCAACCTGTGACACACCAAAGGATTTGGGGGTCCTGTGAAAAACTACATTTTTTCTGGGTCACCTGAATTTCTTTGGTGTGCTACAAGCAGTTCATAGGTTGGATAGGTCTGTTTGGGGATAATCAGGTTGATGACTGACAGGAATATGAACTAGGATGGAGAAAGATTTGAACTAGGGAGACCAATCAGGAGAACATGATGAATGCAGAGAAACATGGAAAGAATTATGTGAACTAATGCAAATTGAAGTGAATAAGGCTGTGAAAACAATATATGAAATAACTACACCATATATTTTATTTGAATTAAATAATTTAATTAATAATTTCCCAATTATATGTAATATTTTAACATTATTTTTAAAAATCTGAACTCCAAATTTTATCCCTTTCTCCTGCCCTTCTCTCACCCACTGAGAAGGCAAGTACTATACTGATAATACATGTAAAACCATATAAAACATATTTCCATATTAGCCATGTTGCCAAAGAAAGTATACATGGGCACACACACACACACACACAAACATGTGCACAAAGAAAAAGAAAGGTTTTTTTTTTTTTTTTAGTAATCGAGGTTAAGTAACTTACTCAAGGTTACACAGCCACTTATTTCTGGGTGTGGTGCTAAGTGTCGGAGCCCGGATTCGATCCCCAGGTCATCCCAACACTGGAGCTGGTGCTCTTACTCGCTAAGCCACCTGGCCGCCCCTTGAAAAAGAAAGTTTTAAATTTTTTAAAACTATATTTCAATCTCCACTGAAAGTTCAATTCTCTCTCTGGAAGAAAATAACATTTTTAATCATGGATCCTTTAAAATTGTCCTGGGTCATTTGAATTATCAGAATTTTACAGTAGATAATTTTTACAATATTGCTGCTACTGTTTGCAATGTTCACTTAACTTTGTATCAATTCATTGCTGGGACAAGCACATAAAGCATGTAAATTGAAAGAACAATCACTACAAAAAAAATATTTAAAAAAACATACAAAATTCTAAAAGGAAAGCTTGACTCCAAAGAAGAAATATGAAAAAAATATTATCACCCTTCTTTTCCATAAGTGATGGGTCCATAGGTATATAGAATTACATGTCAGGCCAGTTTTTTTCCTGCTGTTTTGATTTGTTTTGGTGATTTTTTTTTATTTTCAAAAATTTTTTGTTGCAAGGGATGCTTCTCTGAAAGGGAGAGGTATTGGGATACAGAGGGAATCTAGAAAATAAAAATAAGTAAATATAAGATAAGTAAACATCAGAAAAAAGTTTAGCAGGAATCAGAATGAAATATTATAACATGGGATGGTTATATGATTAAAACAAATGCTGAGCCTACAATATATCAAAATTTTAAATGTTCTCATAGACACATTTATGGTTTTATTTTAACCTTATATAGCATTGTAAAATTTACAGCCTTCTCAATTCCTTACCAAATTTAACAATACATAAGCAAAACCAAGATGACATGAGATATCTAGGTACAATAAAATTATTTTGAAAAAGTGGTTTTATGTAATTATTCCAAAGAATTAAGAGAAGCATTAGAAGATATAGAAACTTATGCAAAGTAAAGCAAATAGAACCCAGAAAACAATATCATTAATGACTACAACAATATAAGTTGAATGAACAAAAAGAAAAGTAAATAAATTCTGTATAAACTTGTACCTGAAGAATCATTGAGAAAATTAACTCTCCTCCTGCTTTGCCATGGTTGGACCTTCTGAGTAGAGAAGGCAATGACACTCTTCTTAAATGTGTATTTGGAAATGAAGATTTAGAAAGATGCCAATACAGTTGTTTAAATTTAAAATATCATGAAATAGAACTGTTATAGAAAAACTCCTTTTTTTCCAATAGCAGTCTAACACAGAGAAAATTAAATATTTGGGGCCACCCAATAATCTTATTGATCCTCATGTGTACTCTTACAACACAGTCCCTAAATATGTTTAGCATTTAGTTATATATGATTTGATTTTTGTTCTAACATTAATGAATAATAAAAAAATAAATTTTAAAATCAGAACCATGAGAGGTCAACTAAGGGAATAAAAGGTCCATTTGACTTCATAATTTATCATTGAACTCCTTTCAGATTTTTATTTAACTAAACAACAAAAGCATTAACTTCAAGAATAAGCTATCTTTGAATTTATACTTACATATACTTCTAAAGTAGCATGCTTTTTAACAGAAAATTCAAAGGGAAATATCAATTGTTCCACCATTACATTGAAGAGAAAATAGAAGAACTTTGTTTTCTGTGAGAGATTTTCTGGGGAATAAAAATGACAGGAATAAGAACAAGTGGGATTTTTTGTAACCTTGAAATGAATGCCATAAAATCAAGAAAACTGAATAAGATTTAGTTACTGAAATGGATGAAGAAGTTATTTACATTGTACTTAGGTCTTCTGGCAACTGGGGTGATTTAAAGTAGAAAACTGGGAAAATGAATGGTTGAGCTCTCTGCAGACTTTAACATAGTTAATCACCCTTTTCTCTTATATATTTTTTCTTTACGTTCTCATGACTGTGATCTCTCTTGTTTCTCTTCCTACCTATCTGATGCTTTTCATCAGACTTCTTTACTAAATCAGAACCTAAGTCATGCCTTTAACTTTTCTCCCTATATACTATTTTGCCTTGTGATCTTTACAGCTCCCATGGATTCAATTATTATTTTTATGATTCTGATTTATTTTATTTATCCAAATTTGACCTCTCTCTAGGTCTCCAGTTTTGTACCTCCAGTTTCCTTTTAGATACCTCAAATTGAATGTCCTATAAATATCTTAAATTCTAGTTGTCCATAATTGAACTCATTATCTTTCTCTCCACCCCTATCATTTTTCTAACTTCCTTATTTCCAAAGAAAGTAACTCCACCCGCTTAGTCACTCAGCCTCATAACTTTATTGTCATCTTTGACTTCTCACCATATCCACTACATTCAATCAGTCATCAAATCTTGGATGTTCTACGTTTGCAATCTCTCTCTTATATGTCCTCATCTCTCCTTTAACACCACCACCACTGTGGTACAAAACACATCATCTCATGTCTAGATTATCATAATAGATTACTTGTTGGTCTCCCTCAATCATTTCTCTCTCCAGTCTATCTTCCACTAAGCTACCAAAATGGTCTTCCTATATAGAATCTGACCATTTCATCCCTCCACTTTAACAAACTACAGCAGCTACCCATTAAATCTGTGATCAAAAAGAAATTCCTTTCATTTTGAAAGTCCTTCATAGCTTGGCCTTTTCCAGTCTTTCAAGTCTTCTTACCCTATAGTTCCCTCAACAATACAATGACACTGACCTGCTTATTGTTGCTCACATACAATATTCCAATTAAGCAATTTCACTATGCCTGTGATACTATCCCTCTTCATCTCCACCTTCTGGCTTCCTTGGATTTCTTCAGATTTTTCCTAAAGTATCGCATTTTGGCAAAAACAACAGCTTTCCAATCGTCCATTAATGCTAATGTCTTGCCTGGCATGTATATGTGTGTATAAAATTCAATCTCAGAGGGATATATATGTATATTACACAATAGATATAAATATATAAACACATACATTATACATGTAAATAATATACACAAAATACTTCATATATTATACATACATATAGGTAGGTGTAGATGTGTAATATGTGTGTATATACATATACATGCATATATGTATGCTTATTCATACAAACATATATAACGTGCATTACTTAGATATAATCTCCATCATTACAATGTGAGCTCCTTAATCCAGAAACTATCATTTGCCTTTCTTGTATCCACAGTGCTTTCCATAGTGCCTGGCACATATTAGATGCTTAATATAGGATTGTTGATTGTTGACTGCTCTGAAGCAAAAAAAGATATTTTTTTCTTTCTAAAACCATTGGAGAACACAGGTGAATTCTGTATTAATTTATTTTTTATTGAAATGAAAGCATCTTTCTTTCTGATCGTTTGACTTCAAAAGACCATGCAGTTATTTTGAATTATAAAAGTCTACACTAAGCTCCAAAAGAACAGTGATGCTTTTCAAGGTACAACAATGCCCCATTGATTTCTGACCTTATGCTTTCTAAACTGTCAGAAATTCTGTGCGTGACCTTTATTGTGTTGATTTATTTGCTATTTCCTGTCAATCTGAGATTTTTATGGCTCATGGGGGTCTTATAACTGCAACTAACTTAAACTTTTCATTGGAATGAGTGGCTTAGAGAAAGAAAATCTTAAGGTTTTCTCAGCAAGTGTAGCATATCCTATGCTGAAGGGGATATTATCAGATGTATCTCAAAGTTCTGTCATTGAAGATAGAGAATATTTTTTTAAATCAACAAGCATTTATTGAATACCTATTATGTGTCAGACACTGCTAAACATTAGAGATACAAAGAAAGCCATAAACAGACCCTGCCCTAGAGGAGGTTGCAGTCTAATGGGGGAGACCATATGCAAAAGCAACTATGTATAAATAAGCTTTATGCTGGATATACTGAGGATAATTTTCAGAGGGAAGACATTAACATGAAGGGGGAACCAGGAAAGATTTTTTTGGGTCAATACTCATAATGGTTTATTGAAATCGACATAAAAATTGCCAGAACCTAAAATCCTGAGCAAACTGCAATGACATAGCACTTCTGGGTCTATGCAGTTCACTTAGGTCACAGATCCTGTACAAGGTGCATTCCAGGACAACATTGCCTGCATTCTTTATTGTAAGGGACAGCAAACTGTGCCAAAGAGTGAAAAGGGGTATAACAAGTTTTTCACTCTCTGGAACTCAAGAATGATTAGCCCAGAATCTCCAGTGTGAAGATCAGAAGTAGCTCTGGTCAGTTAATCACAAGAATGGCCAAGGAAAATGTTCAAAGTGCTTCTTCCTGATCAAGGTATTGGGTATGTTTGTGGTTCTAGCCAAAATACACACACACACACACACACATACACACACACACACACACACACACACACACACCATATTTGTTATCTAAAGATGTTAAAGAAAAAAGAGAGTTTTGAATCGGGAAGACCTGGTGTAATGGTACTGTAAATGGGAAGATCTTTCCTATCCATTAATGGGCATATATGACCTGCTTAAGTCACATGGAAGCCTAAGACACATGAGTTTGAATCACATAAAGCCTGTGATGGGAGGAGCTTGCTGAACTGGTAGAGCAGGAAGGGTAGAGCAAAAAGGGTGCAGGAGAGCTGAGAGGAAGTTGGTCAGAGCAATTAGAGCTGAGGGAGAGAGAGAGAGGAAACAGGCAGCAATCTGTGAGTGTTTGTTTGTGGGAAGGCCCTAGCAAGGGGAAGGCTTGGGGATGGCAGTGTTTCCTGAATTGTTATTGTGTATAGATTTCTTTGTTGCTATGATGAATTTGGCTTTCTGGTATTGGAATTTGGCTTTCTAGCATTTGAATAAATGGTTTGGTTCTGTCCTCCATGTGGAAAGTCTATTATATTTTGAGATTCAGAATTATACCAGCATATTCATAGCTACATAGGAACTATGGATATTACATTGGGACTACACCTGGGTTCAAGTTCCACCCCTGGAAAATACTGACTGAAAGCTCCTGGACAAGTTACTTAAACTCTGAGTGACTTCAAGCAACTTTCTAAGACTATATCTGAATCATGGAGAATATGCTCATCTGCATTGGTAGAGGAATTTCACAATCAGTGAAATCACAAGTCTGGTTAAAAAAAATGTTCTAGGGTCAGTTAGGTATTGCAGCGAATAGAGCACTGGCCTTGGAGTCAGGAGGATCCGAGTCAAAATCTGGCCTCAGACACTTGAGACACTTATTAGCTGTGTGACCTTGGGCAAGTCACTTAACTCCAATCACCCTGCCTTCTCCCCTAAAAAAAAAAAATGTTCTAAACAAAATATCTACTAGATGGCTCCATTCATATGCATAATCAGACACCAAAAGACTTTATATAGCAGATTTTTTCAATAATTTTTCATTTTTTTTCTTTTTGGGTGATGGTGGTGGTGATGGTGGTGGTATGCAGGCTGGACCAGTCTGGACCTGTGATTTCATCAGTACAAGGAAATCCTACTGGGGGAGGGGGGACACTCCTTCCACCAATGGAAATAGGCTAAAACTCTGTAATTCATTATCTTAAATAGTTATCTGGGGCACTGAGCTGTTAAATGACTTCCCTAAGGTCACAGCAGTCATTTTCATCAGAAATTATTTCTTCCTCTTCAGATTATGTTCAGCCCTGACTTCTGTCCAAATGGCTTCCCTTTCTTTTTTTTTTGTTTTTTTTTTAATTTAAATGCTTTATTAACTGCTGATTTACATCATTCGTTTCCGCCAGATTTTTGAGTTACAAATTTTCTCCCCGTTTTTCCCCCACCCATCCCCCCAAAACAGCAGTCCCACAGGATATCCCCACCTCCAATCTGCTCTCTTCCATATTTTCTCCCATACCCGTTTCAACTTTTCCAGTGGATCTCTATGCCTCAGTGCCTGTATATCTTTTTTTTCTTAATTACATGTAAGATGGTATTAATAATAGTATATATATACACACACATACACACACACACACATATATATATATATATATATATATTTGAATATTTGATTTAAACTTTCAATTCCAGATTCATTCCCTTCCCCCCCGCCACCCACCCCCACTGGGGGGACAAGCAGTTCAGTATAGGTTGTACATGTGTGGCGAATGCAAAACAATAACATAGTAGATGTATTGTAAAAAAAACAATTTGTAGTTTTTAAACAATAAGGAAAAGACATGAAGTTCAGTGATTGAACGGAATATAATCCTGAGAATGTGTGGATTAGAAAAAACATAATGATTTTTAGTTTAGATTAAGTCCTCAATTAAGCAGAAAAACTAAATAGAGTATTAAAAGTTAAGCTTAGTTTAACATCTGTTTTTCTGCCAGGTGTAAAAGTGAATTCATTTTGTCAGATGTCATAAACTTGTTCCAAAGAAAAATATAAAGCAATAAAAAGAAAAATAAAAAGAGATAAAAACCCTAAACTAAAGGATGCTTTTAGGGAGCTTTAGCAATTAATTCTAATGAAGGATTCTGGTTTGTTTTTTTTTTAACTTGAGAATGACATAAGGAAAAAAAAATAAGAAACTCATTATTATTTTTAAAAAAGAGCTCAATAAATCCCCACTATTCATTAGAATTCTAGTGTTTTGATAAAATGTACAATTCTGCCTTCCATTTTAATGTCCTTGTCCTTAGAGGAATTCCACTTTTTTGGGGGCAATATTTTACTCATTTCATCTTTAATTTATGGAATAAAATGAGCATTTCCATAACAAAGTATAAGTAAAAAGATAATTGTACATGAAACTGAAAATCTATTGTGTACAAATTACTATTAATTTTTAAATATATAATAAAGTTATCATGTGTTTTTCCCTCTTCTCTCCTCCCCCAACCCCAACCTACCATTAGACACAAATATGTATACACACATATTATTTACATACATGTATGTATAATTTTTCTATACATACTTCTACTAATCAGATCTTTTCTGAATTAAGATAGCATATTCATATATCCTTTGTAGTTAATTTGGGTATGTGTAATAATCAAAATGACTTATTCAATCAAAGTTGCACTTTTTAAATTTATAAAATAAAACAAACTTCCATAATACAGAATAATAAAAATATGATTGTATACCAAACTACACATCTCAAATAGAAATTGATATTCCTTTTAAATATCGGATAAATACCTTTTTTCTCCCTTCCTCCAGCCACTTTAAAGACAGCTACCATTAGACACAAGTGTGTGTGTGTGTGTGTGTGTAACATAATTTTATACATACTTCTATTTATCAATTCTTTCATTAAATGCAGGTAGCATCTTCCTTTATATTCTCTATGTAGTTAATTTGGGTATTTATAAGTTAAAATGACTTGTTTATTCAAAGTTCTTAAAACAAAATTGATATTACTATATACAATGTTCTCCTTGTTCTCCTTATTTTGCTCTTCATTATATCATGCAAGTCTCTCCATGTTTTTTTTTAAATCATTGAGCTCATCATTTCTTATAGCACAGCATGTTCTTGTTTCAGAACCATATCCCCTAAAGAGAAGCAAGGGCTTGCCAGTCTTGGAGTAGGTGATATACAGAAGTCTTGATGCCAAATAAGCATGAGCATGCCAATTTCAAAAGGGGCAGAGATATCACCCAACTATCCCCTCTCCCCTGCAATGCTAACACAATATTCACAGAGCCCACAGTCAATATAAATATACCTACATGGTGCTCAATTGCAAAATAAGAGACTTCATATATAAGACATTTATTCAGACACCAGAATACCAAATCCCCACACCAGGAAACCAAATCTATCATAGCAACATAGAAGTTAATGTACCACAATGTATCAGAGAGTCATAACATCCTTTAGCTTTCCCACAAACCAACACAAACCTACCTGACAAACACCAATTTTTACACACAAGCCTATCTATCTTCTTGCCTAAGCATCCTCTTTCTCTCCCAGTCTAGCTAGCTCTGACTCTTAACTTCCTTTTGGCTCTGTTCCACCCTTCAGCAAACTCCTCCTGCCCCAGGCTCCATGTGATTACATTCAACCTATTACGGTGCAGAGTATATTTTCAAAGCAGGGAATGTCTTTGAATTCCCTTAGTTTATTAAGGGACAGGGAAGATCTTCAAATTCTCATCACACCCCCACATACATAAGATCACACTAACTTCTATATATTGGTTAAATGCATTGAGATCATAGGATAGAAGAGGTATGAGGGCCTTAGCCTCTGAATCCTAAGACTATGCCTTTCTTGTCTCTCTGTTCTTTCCCCCCAAGCTCTTCCTTTTGTCCTCTAAGCCAGAAAACATTATTTGAAGGAGGGGGTGGTGATGAAGTCATTTTTTGAGCTTGAGGTTGGATATCATGATCATAGTAAACAGGAGCCTCATCCCTACCCAATTACATGTAAATAAATGATAATCTCCTTATTAAAAATAATAATAACAGTAATGTAATGGTTCAAAGGACATCTAGACAAAGTGTTTCATGAAAAGCAATATCAGTCCAACAATAATAACCATATATGGCTTTTACATAGTGATAAAAAGTGTTTACAAAATGTTGTGCATACAAGACATCATTTGGTCTTTATGTCAACTCAGTAAAATAGATACTATTACTATTCCCATTTGAGCTATGAGGAAACTAAAAGCTAAAAGAGATTAGGACACATGTCCAAGGTCATATAGGGAGTATTCATGATTTGTTAGAAAATGTTCAATTTGAAAGTAGCTTTTCCTAACTACATGTCTATGACGCTATCAAAACCATCATGCTGCCTTGTAGGGTCACTTCAGACTTCAGTTTTGGAAGGAAGGATTCATGAAGGACATAGAATATAGGTAAATCTTGTCTTTTATTTTTCTAAAGCAGAGGTATCAAACACAACTAAGGGCCTCAAGGGGGTCCAGTGAAGCCTAGACTAAAATGGAGAAATGTTTAATAAAATAAAGAAAAAAAGGTAAAATAATATAGATCATTTTAAGTCGTGGATTTTTAATTCAACAAGTGTCCCAAAGTGATCCTTTTAAACAATACTGCAAGTATAAAGGACTGGTACAACTGAGAGCACCAGGTCCCAGCTATGGTGTCTCAGTTCTTACTTGGTCAATTTCCATTTGTAATCCTGAACTTGTGATTTTGTCCAGATAGTAAAGGGAGGAGAAATTGCTGCAAACACTAGCAATGGGGCCTGGAGGAAATGGATTTTGCTTCTGAACAAACAGTACAGTTAGCATCATCCATCTACCACATAATAAATAGGAACATATAACTTCAATGGGGACTGTAATGAATGGCAATGTAAAGGTATGCTTAAGATACAAAGTAAAGTCAGCAACCTGCAGAGGAGAAACTTTTTCCCCCATGAATGGTACATTTCTATGACAATTCATTATAAGAAATCCTGTTGTGCTATAATATCCAACAAGAGATGTGTAATTTAGCATATCTTCACATCCAGGAAAGTGCAATAATTACCCTTCTGCTTTTATAGTATGTTTTCCCCCCTCTGGAGGGGTTTTGTAAAAAGAAAAAAAAATAATATAGGTAACCATGGTATATTCCCCAGCAAAAGAAACCTTCCTTTCTGAATTCAAAGGAGTGATTGTGAAGGCTTGTGTTCTAGACTTCTAACTTTTAAACAATTGTTTTCAGAATCCCTTCTGAAATAAATCATAAACTGGTTATTATAATTAATAGCAAGAAAAAATCCTTTTGGAAGTGAGAGAGTGTGATTTATAAATATCTTGGGAGAGTTCAATGTATCAATCCTCCCGAAAGACCTTTCTTTTTTTTAAGTTGGAATTTCAGGCAATGCCAGAATGATAGAGCAGATATTTTATTTGGAAGATCCTTTCTGAAGAACTTTAATTTCATTTTAATGATTGTGTACTAAATTGCTGTGCACAAAGCACTGTACAAACTCCATTATTACAAAGATGAAAATATATAAATTATACAGTAGCTCTTATCCTTAAGGAAATACAATATTACATGTGATATTTATATGGTTTATCTACACCTATATAAATGTATGTATATATGTGTGTATAAACACATATATGAGGTTTATACATATAGAATATAGATAATTTAGTACATGATATCTATGTGGTTACTTTATATAGCACATATTATATATTGCATATATTTAAATAATTATAGATAATATATTAAGATATATGACATATATATGTACATAATACTACAGTGTAGAGTTTCTCCCAGTATGAGAAAGAGAGAGGGAAAAGAAGAAGGGAGGGAATAGAGTATGGCATAATACAGAGTAGATAGGTCAAAGTGGGAATCTAGATAATTAATCTAGCAAAACTTGAGGAGAAAGGGCTCCCCCTTGGGGAGGAGGCATCACATACTGTGGCAATCAAGCTGGGCTTTAAAGAAAGAAACCACTATATATTGTGTCTGTTCCCTTTGCTTTAGGTGCATAGGTACCCCCTTGTTCAAACACTTGGCATCTCTAACCTGAATTATTGTGACAAAGTTCTAATTGAAATCCCTAGTTATGGTCTCTTCCCTCTCCACTACATCTTCCATTCAGTTGTTGTCAAAACAATATTCCTAAAACATGTCTGAATCCTATGCTCAGGAATCTTCAATAGCTCCCAAGATAGAATACAAACTCCTCAGCTTAGAAAAAATAAAGCCTTTTATATTTTTCCCAGTCTATTTTCCATACATTTCACATTTTTCTTGCTTCAAGGATACTACATTCCAGCCAAACTATACTACTTGCTATTCCACAAAGAAAGCATTCCATTCTGCAGCTCAGTGATTTGGCAAAAGTTATGCCCCATACCTGGCATGTATTTCCTCATTATCACTCCCTCTTAGTGCCTCTAGCTTCCTACGAGGCTCAGTTCATGTTTCACATATAGCAAATATTGTAAATATTTGTTGATTCCCCTAGTAATTCGTTTTGTTTTTCTCCCTCCTCAATCCATCATGGATATAATTATCTATTTACATTTGTATTCTCTTTCCCCCACTACTAAAATGTAAACTTTTGTGGGCAGAGATTGCTCTTCATTCAGTATGTACCTAGAGTTCCAATATAGTGTCTTTGCTAAAGCTGTTGCTAAATACATGCCTCTTGAATTGTATCAGAATAGAAGACTTTACCACGTACTACTCCAAGCAATCCTTTCTCATAGCAAAGATGTGAAACTGAGCCAAAGGTTTTGCCACTTGAGAATAACCTCTGGAAGATTCTCTGTTGTTGAAAAGATTTAGAATCCTAGTGACAAGTTAAGACTTTGTGTGAATGAACTTAACTAAATACAATATGATTCTTTGTCTATATGTGGTTTGGGAGTGACTTTTTCCCCATGGCAACTTATGAAATGGATCAAAGGATGCGCACACACACACACACACACACACACACACACACACACACACACAAAGAAAAAGAGGAGAAGGAGGAGAGGGAAGGGGGGAAAGACAGAGAGAGAAAGAGAGAGGGAGAGATATGTGTAGGCTTCCCATTCTTATGAAGTCTCCTTCCCCTTTCTCAATGACAATAATCAGTAACTAAGGAAGGGAGCAATCACATGGTATTTAGATCATCACTAAACATGATACTCCAAGTGCAAGATCTATGTCTAATTTCTAACTAGTTTACATACTATTGGAAAACTGAGCCATTTCAACAATGACTTTCCTATCAAAAGAAAATCCAAAAAGTTTCTGGCTAAGTTGAATGATGACTCATTGATTCTCCTAAAAAAGGAAAAAAACTAGAACTGGTGAAGTTTACTTTTTTTAAATTCAATTTTTAATTTATTAATTTGTTTGTTTCCTTTTAGTTTACAGCATTCAATTCCACAATTCCTTGAATTTCACATTTTGTCCACCTCCTTCCCCCCCCCCCCCCATGGCGTCTTATAATCAAGGATAGGATCTGTAAATACTTTCACATTATACAATGGTCAGGTTATAAGGATGGATTGTACCAGCTGGAATGAAACATGGTAAAGAGGACATAAAATCAAATAAGAGAACGAAAAAGATCAGGTATTTTGCTTCCACCTGGATATAAATTTAGTTCTTTCTAGTTCTTTCTCTGGATGCACGTTTTTCTCTCCATCATGCGTCTTTTGGGAATGACTTATATCCCTGCATTGTTGAGAAGAGTCCAGTCTATCAAAGTTGGTCATCACACATACGTTGTGTCTGTAATTGTGTACAAATTCCTCCTGGTTCTACTCTTCTCACTCAGCATCAGTTCTTTTAAGCCTCTCCAGGTAAATATGAAGACCGCCTGCTCCCCGTTTCTTATAGCGCAATAATATTCCATAACATGCATATACCACAACTTGTTCAGCCATTCCCCAATTGATGGACACCCCCTTAATTTCCAATTCTTTGCCACAACAAAAAAGAGCTGCTATAAACATTTTTGTACATATGGATCTTTCTCCCATTTCTATGATCTCTTTGGGATATAACCCTAGGAGTGGTATTGCTGGATCAAAGGGTATGAAAGTATTTATAGCCCTTTGGGCATAGTTCCAGATTGCTTTCCAGAAAGGCTGGATCAGTTCACAACTCCACCAACAATGCATTAGTGTTCCAGTTTGCCCACATCCTCTCCAGCATTTGTCATTTTCCTGTTTTGTCATCTTAGCCAATCTAACTGGTGAGATGTGGTACCTCAGAGTTGTTTTGATTTGCATTTCTCTAATCAATAGTGAATTAGAGCATTTCTTCATGTGCTTATAGATAGCTTTAATTTCTTTCTCTGAAAACTGCCTGTTCATATCCTTTGACCATTTATCAATTGGTGAATGACTTGTATTCTTATAAATTTGACTCAGTTCTCTGTATATTTTAGAGACGAGTCCTTTGTCAGAGGCATAGGTTGTAAAGATTCTTTCCCAATTTCCCACATCCCTCCTAATCTTGGTTACATTGGCTTTATTTGTACAGAAACTTTTCAATTTCATGTAGTCAAAATTATCCATTTTACATTTTATAATGTTCTCTAATTCCTGTTTCGTCATAAAGTCATTCCCTATCCACAAGTCTGATAGGTAAACTATTCCTTGTTTTAGCAGACTGCTTACAGTATCAACCTTTATACCTAGATCATGAACCCATTTAGAATTGGTTTTGGTATATGGTATTAGATAATGGTCTATGTCCAGTTTGTGCCATACTATATTCCAGTTTTCCCAGCAGTTTTTGTCAAATAGTGAGTTCTTGTCCCAAAAACCAGGGTCTGGGGGTTTATCAAACAATACATTACTGTAGTCATTGACTTCTGAATCTCGTGTGCCTAATCTATTCCATTGATCCACTCCTCTATTCCTAAGCCAGTACCAAGTAGTTTTGATGACTGCTGCTTTATAGTACAGATTGAAATCTGGTAAAGCTAGTCCACCTTCCCTAGCATTTTATTTTCATTAATTCCCTTGATATTCTGGACCGTTTATTCTTCCAGATGAATTTTGTTACTATTTTTTCTAACTCTATAAAGTAGTTTTTTGGTAAATTAATTGGTATGGCACTAAATATATAATTTCATTTAGGTAAAATTGTCATTTTTATTATATTAGCTCGACTCAACCATGAGCAATTGATATTTTTCCAATTATTTAGATCTGACTTTATTTGTGTGAAAAGTGTTTTGTAGTTATGATCATACAGGTCCTAGGTTTGTTTTGCCAGGTAGATTCCCAAATATTTTATAATGTCTACAGTAACTTTAAATGGGATTTCTCTTTCTACTTCTTGCTGTTGAGTTTCATTGGAAATATATAGGAATGCCGAGGATTTATGTGGGTTTATTTTATATCCTGCAACTTTGCTAAATTTATTTATTGTCTCAAGCAGTTTTTTACTTGATTCTCTAGGATTCTCTAAGTATGTCATCATATCATCTGCGAAGAGTGATAGCTTGGTCTCTTCTTTGCCTAACTTGATTCCTTTGATTTCTTTTTCTTCTCTAATTGCTACTGCTAACATTTCTAGTACCAGATTGAATAAGAGGGGTGATAGTGGACACCCTTGTTTCACCCCTGATCTTATGGGAAATGCTTCCAGCTTCTCCCCATTGCATATAATACTTGCTGATGGCTTTAAATAGATGCTACCTATTATTTTAAGGAAGCCTCCATTTATTCCTATACGTTCTAATGTTTTTAATAGGAATGGATGTTGTATTTTGTCAAAAGCCTTTTCTGCATCTATTGAGATGATCATGTGGTTTCTGCTAGTTTTATTGTTGATATGATCAATTATACTGATGGTTTTCCTAATATTAAACCATCCTTGCATTCCTGGAATAAATCCTACCTGATCAAAGTGTATTATTCTTGAGATAAGTTGCTGTAGTCTTTTGGCTAATATTTTATTTAGAATTTTTGCATCTATATTCATGAGGGAGATTGGTCTATAATTTTCTTTCTCTGTTTTATCTCTTCCTGATTTAGGTATCAGTACCATATTTGTGTCATAAAAAGAATTTGGTAGGACTCCTTCTTCACTAATTTTCCCAAATAATTTGTAGAGTATTGGAATCAATTGTTCTTTAAATGTTTGATAGAATTCACTAGTGAATCCATCTGGCCCTGGAGATTTTTTCCTAGGGAGGTGACTGATGGCTTGTTCAATTTCTTTTTCTGAGATGGGATTATTTAAGTAATTTACTTCCTCTTCAGTTAATCTGGGCAACTTGTATGTTTCTAAATATTCATCCATTTCCCTGAGATTGTCAAATTTATGTGCATACAATTGGGAAAAATAATTCCTAATTATTGTTTTGATTTCCTCTTCATTGGAGGTAGATTCACCCTTTTCATTTTTGATACTCATAATTTGGTTTTCTTCTTTCTTTTTTTTTTATCATATTGACTAAGGGTCTATCAATTTTGTTGGTTTTTTCATAAAACCAGCTCTTGGTTTTATTTATTAGTTCAATAGTTTTCTTAATTTCGATTTTATTAATCTCTCCTTTAGTCTTCAATATTTCTAGTTTAGTATTTAATTGGGGATTTTGAATTTGTTCTTTTTCTAGGTTTTTTAATTGCATGCCCAATTCGTTGAGCTCCCTTTTCTCTAATTTAATCACGTATGCACTCAGGGATATAAAACTTCCCCTAAGAACTGCCTTTAATGCATCCCACAGATTTTGGTATGTTGTCTCATTATTATCATTCTCTTGAATGAAATTACTGATTGTTTCTATAATTTCTTGTTTGACCCACTCATTCTTTAGGATCAAATTGTTTAATTTCCAGTTAGTTTTTAGTCTGTCTTTCCCTGGCCCTTTATTGCATATAATTTTTATTGCATCATGATCTGAGAATGATGCGTTTAATATTTCTGCCTTACTGCATAGAATTGTGAGGTTTTTATGCCCTAGAACATGGTCAATTTTTGAATATGTGCCATGAACTGCTGAGAAGAAAGTATATTCCTTTTTATCCCCATTCAGTTTTCTCCAGAGATCTATCATACCTATCCTCTCTAAAATCCTGTTCACCTCCTTAACTTCTTTCTTGTTTATTTTGAGGTTGGATTTATCAAGTTCAGAGAGGGGGAGATTAAGGTCTCCCACTAGTATAGTTTTGCTATACTATACTAGTTTTCCCTCTGTTTCAAATGTGTTTCTTGTAAACAGCATATTGTAGGATTATGATTTCTAATCCATTCTGCTATCCATCTCCGTTTTATAGGAGAGTTCATTCCATTCACATTTAAAGTTATGATTGTTATGTGTTTCTTTCCCCTCATCCTTTTCCTGCCCCTGTTAATGTTCATATTTTCCCTCCCTTCTCCCTTCCCCCCCTTAATAGTTTTCCTTTTGACCACCGCCTCCCTCAGTGTTCCCTTTTCTTCCCCCCTCCCTTTTCCTCCCCTTTTCCCCTTACTACTTCCCTCCCTACAAATCACTCCCACCCCCCTTTTGTAACCTTTTCCCCCTCCTACTGCCTGTAGGATATTGTTATACTTAATGAGGTATGCTATTTTTTCTTCGCATCAAGAATGACAGGAACAGATCTCATGCGAAGCTCCTCTCCCTCCCCTCTTTCCCTCTAAAATGATGTGTGTTCTCCTTGTTTACCTTTCTAAGTCACTGTTGCTTCTCGTAATTGGAGGTTGAATTTTCCATTGAGTTCTGGCTTTTTTATCAAGAAGGTCTGGAACTCTGTTATATCATTGAATGACCATCTCTTTGCCTGGAAGTATATGCTCAGTCTCGCTGGGTATGTGATCCTTGGTTGTAATCCGAGCTGTTTTACCTTCCTGAAAATAGTATTCCACTGCCTCCGATCTTTCAGTGTGGAGGCTGACAAATCCTGTGCAATCCTCACTGTGGACCCTCGATATTTGAATTGTTTCTTTCTGGCCGCTTGAAGTATTTTCTCTTTTATCTGGTAGTTCTGGAGTTTGGCCACAACATTTCGAGGAATTTTCAGTTTGGGATCTCTTACAGCAGGTGTCCGGTGGATTCTCTCAATTTCTATTTTACCCTCAGGTTCTAGTATCTCAGGGCAGTTTTCCTTAACGAGATCTTGGAGAATGTTGTCCAGGCTCATTTTTTCATCATAATTTTCTGGCAGGCCTATGATTCTCAGATTATCTCTCCTGGATCTGTTTTCCAGGTCAGTTATTTTTTCTTTGAGGTATTTTACCTCTTTTTCTAATTTTTCATTTTTGTTGTTTTGCTTGGCTAATTCTTGGTTCCTCATAGAGTTATTTGTTTCCATTTGTTTAATTCTGGTTTTTAGCAAATCATTTTCCTTGGTTAATTTTTGAAGCTCCTTTTCCATATCATACACTTTTCTTTTTAGAGAGATGTTTTCCTCATTATAATGTTTTTCAAATTCTGCTATTTTTGTTTTGAGAGAATTATTCATTTTGTCTTCTATCTCTCTCATTTTGCTTTCAAAGATCCTTTTGATCTCATCTAGGAGAGCCTTCTGTGCTTGGGATCCATTCCCTGTTGAAGTCTCAGCTGTGGGTGTGGAGTCCACAGCGTCTCCCTCTGAGGTTGGTTCTTCCCTCTGAGGATAGTAGGACTCTAGAGTCTTTGTCTTTGTAGTCTGTTTTGTACCCATTTTGAGGGAGTGTCCTAGCCACACCCTTCCTCTAGATCCCAAGCCTTTACTGTAGAGGGTTTTGCCCTGGGGCAAGAGTTACTATATTTTCAGGGTCAGAGGGGGGGGGTTTGGAGCAAGTGGGGTTCACTCTGCCATCCTTGTCTTTGGAGGTCCTGAAAGGGGCTTTAAAAAAAAAAAAAGATTTCTGAGCTATGAAGTGGTAGCCCCAGGAGTGTTTGCTGTCCAGTATAGGGGCTCCTGTATTTGCTTTTTGCCTTGCTCTTTCCAGTCCCAGCCCTTTGGTGATAGGCCTGGTAGTGGACCTTGTGGTTGGTGGGAAAACTTGCCCTCCGAGGTGATCAGACCCCTTCCTGGCCTGTGCCCGCCGCGCTGCCACTGCCGCACCTTTCCGCGCAGGCCACCGCGCCGTCGCCCGCTATTATTCCTTATTAGAACTTGTCCTTCGCATCTATGTATTGATAAATCTGGAAACGGCCACAGCTGCTGCTGATCTGGAGTCCCTCTGGCAGGCAGCTGGTCAGGCCCGCCCTGGGGCTAAAGCCTCAGTGTGGGGCTGGGCTCGGCTCCCAGAGCCTTGCGCTGGCCGATTCCTGCCGGCCTGCCGGGCTGTTCTCAGCAGGAAGTTAGCTTCTCTGTGTCATTTTGTGGGTTCTGCAGCTCCAAAGTTTGTTTAGAGTCCCCTTTTTACATGGATTGGGGAGGGTGGAAGCCGGAGCCGCGGGAGGGTCGTGCTTCTACTCCGCCATCTTGGCTCCGCCCCCTGAAGTTTATTTCACTACATAAGCAGAAGCAATACAATACTTTCATTGGCACAATAATCTTAGATTGTAATGTTCATTATAAGCTTAAGTTAAAATATCACCAGTAAGATAATTGTAGCTGATGCCACATATGCTGCATAGGATGAAGAGACCTTTGTCAATGGAAAACTAGGCAAAATCGTCCAGATAAACATATTCATTTCTCTTTAGTGGTTTTAACATGAAAAAATGGTCATTGACAAGCATTTAGCAAGCGCTTACTATGTATCAGGAACTTTGGCACTCAAGATACAGAGAAAGATAGAGATAGCATGTAAATAATGACATAGACTATACTATATATATACATACAAATATATAGTTACATACATACACACACATACACACATTTAGAGAGAGAAGACAGAAGGGCAGGAGGAACGGTAGTGAAAACTATATTAGGAAGATGAGATTTAGTTCTATGAAACACATATGGTCCTAAACTAGAAAGTGATAAATGAAAGAATGAAAACTACATGGCAAAATTGTTAATGAGTATTGATACAAAATTAAACAAAAAATGCAACATATATGTATGGGTGTGTGTATGTGTATAGTCATTATAACCAAGTTGGTAGTTATGAACAGGGATGGCAGGATGGTTGATAGTCTTCTAAAATCATGGAATCATAAATCTAAAGGTAACTAAGCAATCATCTGACCCATGCCAACGTTGTACAGAAGAGAATGCGGTGGCCCAGAGAAATAAAGTGATTTGTTTTAGTCATAAGTTACAAAGATGGGATTTGAACACAGGTCATATTACTCCAGGCCAAATTTTCTTTCCACTGAATCACATTACCAAAAAGTATATTGTGTGTGTGTGTATATGTGTGTATGTATGTATGTATTAAATTTTCAATTGACAAAAATAAACATATCAGTACATGTAGAAAAATTTTAACACTTAAAAATTCATTTAAAATACAGGAAAAGCCTAAAATATCCTAAAAGTTTTGAAAAGAATAGGAGTTCTCAATTAATATGATAAACATGTATATCTAAAACCAGAAGTTAGCATTATTTACATTGGGAACATTATATTTTCAGACATGATAAAAATTATGAAGGAATTTACAAAAAGCTAATTAAAGCATCACATTCAGTAAAGAATCAGGATACAAAAACCTCAAAAGTAATCAGAATGCATGTGTATATAAATATATGTATGTATATCAATAATGATATATAGAAAGAAATAATAAAAAGCTGGTTCTCATTCAAAATAATTATGAAATATATAAATTAAATGAAATTGAATCTTCTAAGAAATTTTCAAAATTTGTATAATTACATATATATTCTTTAAAAAATAATGACACAAATGGAGGGTTATTCATTGTTTATTGTGGGATCGTACCAATGCAGTAAAAACCAGGAGACTATCTAAATTGATTTTCCAGTTGTCTTTTCTACTCAATATAACAAAAAGGATATTTGTAGATTTGAAGAAAGAAATGCAAAAAATTTTGGAGCAATATATGATCTAGAATGTCAAGGGAAATGATGAGCAAAGATATAGTAAATAATGGGAAATAGCACTTCCATCTTTTTATTTGATTAGAAAACAGTACCCACCAAAACTATTTGTTACTAGTAAAAAAGCAGAAAATTAAATTATTGGAGCAGACTAGATAAATGAGATTCTGAGAAATAATGACATTCACTCTTCCAGTGATCAAAGAACCTAAGTACATAAATTACTTGGAGAAGAACTCCCTATCTAAAAAGAAATGAGAAAATTTGAAAGTATATTTTGAGAAATTAAATTTAGACTTACATCTTATACCATTAACCCTATGATAAGCTAAATATGGATTTACTCTATGGATATAAACTATTATGTGACAGAAAAAACAGAGATCATCATAAGTTACTTTTATAATGATAGGTAGAAAAAGAATTCTTAACCAGAAAAGGAAAAGATGAGATAAATCAAATAATTTTTATTACATAAAAAAGGAAAAGAGCTTTTGCAAGAATCATATCAATGCAGCTAGGATAAGAAGGAATGTGATCAATAAGGAAAACATTATTGTATTAGCTATCTCTGGTAAGGGTCAGATATCTAACACAATCATAAAAGAACATGTATCCTAACACAATAATTTGCCAAACAATATGAATCAGCTTTCAAAAGAAAAAAAATTTAAAATATTAATTACAAGAAAGCTTATTACAAACCGCTAGCAAAATGCAAATTAAAATTTTTTTTACCTCACATCTAGGTAATTGGCAAAGCTAAAACAAATAGAGTAAAATGGTTAATGATGGAAAGGATGTGGTAAAACTGACATGTCAATTTATAATTGATAAGGCTAAAAATTTCTCCACCTTTTTTGCAAAGAAATATAGAATTGTGTAAATAAAATTACTAAAATGCACTTAGGTTGCAATGACTGTGAATAATTAACTCCTTGGAGTATTTACTTTATTGGAATTAATTCTGCCTATTTTCACTGAACTGGAAGAAATTACCATACTTTACATAATTGTAATTTCAAATAGTGTGCTTGAATACATGTTTCAATTTAGGTGGGTTCATTATTTGTACTAATACAACACCTAGTTTCATTTATTCCCTTTGACCCAGAAATTCCACTGTCATATAAATTCCCCAAGTAAGTCAAAATCCCTATATATCAAGATGTTCATTATGACACTTTTTACTGTTGCAAAGAATTGAAAATACAGTAGATTGGTGAAATGTAAATAAATAGGGCGGCTAGGTGACACAGTGAGTAAAGTGCCAGCCCCAGAGTCAGGAGGACCAGAGTTCGGTTCCACCTCAGACACTCAGACCCATGCAAAAAAAACTAGCTGTGTAAATTTGGGCAAGTTACTTAACCCCAATCACCCTCCAAAAGGCTAAAAAAATGTAAATAAATAGTGCAGCATTAATAGAACTAAAATATGATGGAACCCTAAGAAAATACAAATATGTAAAATTAAGGAAACGTGGACAGCCATGAATGAACAAATGGAGATTAAAAGAAGCAGAATCAAGAAAACAATATACACAGAAACTACAACCATACCAATGGAAAGAATAAAAACTAATTCCTTGAGTTATAATGACCAAATTTGGACCTGAGGAAAGGTTGAGAAAATGTATTTCCCTCTCTTCATTTCACAGGTACAGGACTATTGATTTAGCATCCTATGTATATCATTAGAGATAATGTTGTATAAGATGGTTGGCTTTTATGATTTCTCCCCATTCCCTTTTTTAATCTTTGTTACAAGGAAAGAAGGAATGATATAGTTGAAAATAAATGTGCTTATAATTAACATCATTTTAAAAAGACAAAGAATTTCTAAATGAGAGGAGGTTAAGATTCACAGATAACTAAAAAACAATCCCTAAATATCCTGAATATTTTCTTCTAGAAAAGAGTCAAAAAGTACTATACCTGACAAGCACTGAATAGTATCACAAACAAATGAAATTGACACCTTATCCAGGAAGAAAATAATTAATTGCTCATGTAGAAGAAATTTCAGAAAGTCTTGTCTATATGTAGACCATAAAGTATTTAAAGTTCAAAATCACCTTGATGGGGCAGCTAGGTACTACAGTGAATAGATCACTGGCCCTGGAGTCAGAAGGACCTGAGTTCAAATCCAGATTCAGACACTTAACACAAAACTAGCCATGTGATCTTGGGTAAGTTACTTAACCCCAATTGCCCTGCCTTTCCCTCTCAAAAAAAGAAAAGGCAAAATCACCCTGATATTAGAAGAAAACATAAAGATGAAGAAATTCTACATATAATTGTAGTAGGTTTAACTTAACCTATTCCAATGCTCCCTTGATCCTAAAAAAAATGATGATATTAATCTCACATATTGTAGTCCCCTTCAAAAGTTTAACCCCTCTTAATTTTTAATATCTATAATAGTTAATCTAATTACTTAAAAATCCTGCTGACTATGACTGGGAATATTAATAACACTTATGGTGATTTGGATATTCACTCATCAGATAATAAAAATTATGGAACAAAGTAATGGTACATTACTGCCTGCTTTCCAGGTGACACTGTCTTTTGTTTCTATATCTAAACGCTTTGTGGTATACTACACAAAGTACTAGATTTGGAATCAGGATGACCTGGGTTCAGCCCTTATATTACCCCTTCCCAAAATTACTGGGATTAGGGACAAATTATTTTGCTACTTTGTGCCTTAGTTTCCTCTTTATAATGAAGATAATAATAACACTTCATCACAGGGCTGCTGTGAGGCCCAAATAACATAATGGATACAAATCTTTGCAAACCTTAAAGAGTGTCATAAATGTAAGTAGTTAAAAGTAGTATTAGTATTATTATAATTCACCCAAAAGAAACATTTAAAATGGATCAATCACTTTGTGTGTGTGTATCTGTATTTGTGTATGTGTATGTGTAGGCACACACATATATGTGTATACATATGAGTAAATAATCATTTTTATTTTGAGATAATACAATCATTTTATTTAGACAAAATATTTGTGTAGTGGGAAGCATACTATCAATTGCTTATACATTTTCATTCAGATGTTTGATATTATTTAGATATCTTTTTTCTATTATAGTATTGTTAATAATACCTAGTTAAAAATGTTTTCTTGCAAACCAAAGTAATTGAATATTTGCTTAGCTATTTGCACTCAATTCTGTTACATACTTTCTGGGTACCAGTATATTTTGCAAACACCAGAGTCTCAGTATTGCTATCCATATGCATTAAAATAAAACTTTTCCTCATACTGTCTGTAATTATTTCATGCCTCATAAATCCAACTTGGTCCCTGTGTATTAATTTACCCATAACTCTTTCAAGTCTTGTCCCTAAAATCTTGGCATATATCTTTATAGCACATTTAGTTATTTAAATGGGCCTATAATTTTCAAGACTGTTATCCCTCCCCTTTCCAAATTAATAATAGGTACTTTACTCATGGCTGGAGAAGGCTCACCTTGTCAAGTGTGCTTCTAAAATACTTGCCATGCAAGGTAGCTCAGTTTCATACTGAAATGACAAAATGACTCATTGGACAGTCACATTCTCCAGTTCTTTGCCCTTAGCAAGTTTCCAAATGTCATTTAGAGTGAAATTAATTTGCCTCCATAGAACATCCTCGTCAGTGACATTGGGGGTTCCTGAGAAAACTGTAGGATATATTTTCCACCATTTTTATTTAGCTTTTTAATTTAATGATAAATAAATCTGCTGGTATTTAGTAATGTTTTGTTTTACCAAATAAAATGAAAAAATAACGTATATCTTTGTAATAGTGTGTTTCAGATTATCCCTGAAGTGTCAAATGTTCTCAGTAAAAGTATGGTCTCCAGGGAATAATTCCGTATATTACTATTGAAATTACAAAACCCTAAAAACCTAAAATAGTTGGTGCCTCCTTACAATGGAACTTTATAGATTAATACAGTAATAAATTGTAGAGTAGAAAGGAAATCATCTAGTTCCTTCCCACTCACAAATTCTGGAAACTGAGGCTCAGAGATATGTGTCAATTTTTGAAACAGTCTTTTAATCATTTACTTTTTACTTGATTAAAAGACTGTCTCAAAAATTGACACATATCTCTGTGTCAATGAGGGAAATGGGGAGGTATCTTTTCCCATTCAATAACTGGAAAAATATTGAGGCCTAGAGAAGTTAATTGAGTTGCCTGAGGTTTTACCTCAGGTAATGGTACCACAAGTACTAGCACCTATATTCCCTGGCAGGTCATTTGAAATTCTTTTCCATGTAATACACTCCGACGGATTCATCGATATATTCATTTTTACTTTCCCTCAGACTTAGAGGGTTATTTTTTGTTTTAATTTTGACTTAGTGTGATAAGCTTCTTAATGCTGATATCAAATTTTCAAAACCACCTAATGAGTAAGGTTATATGAGCCATAAAAAGGAATTATTAAAATGAAAATTATTAACTCCAAGAACCCTGACAGCAGGGCACTGGTCAGGAAACCTGTTTGTACTCTCATTTGCATGGTAATGGCATCCTGCATGGTCCCAGGTGATTCTGTCTCTCTTCCTTCCCTCTTTTGACTACTTCAAAGAACAAGTTAGAGTTCTGTTTCTAAAGCTAAGGTAAATGACTGTTAATTATACTTTATTCAAATATAAAGTAATTTCAAAAGTTTATTGATGCAGGGAAATTATTTTTGCCCAGGGAGAATAAAGCATTCCCCATTGAACAGAAATCATGTTCCTTTCAAATCTGAAAGGATGTCAATGATTATGTGCCCTCTCATTGGCGGAAATTTCTTTTCGAAAGCAGAACCCTCCTTCCTGTAATATTAGAGGGCCACCTAGGGGGAAGTGCAAAAATATAGCTCTCCCACCAGGATTTTACAACTTGACTGTGATGAAGAGGCATTTGAGTAAATATATTTTAACTTCACAAAGGTATTTAATCTTTTTCTCAACTGGTTCACTTCCTTGACTTTTTCTGATGCTATGAAGTTAAAGTTCTTATCCTGTTTCATGTAATCCCTTAAACATTTCTCTTTTACTCCAAGGCCTACGTCCTTAAAGGTTTTTGTTTTTCTTTTTCCTCTCTATATTTTCCTCAATCCTATTGCCTGCATTCAGCTAATATATAAAATAAAGTGACAAAATATAGCTAATCCTGCCAATTTCCTTTTTCTACCTGACCACAGATTTCTATTTCAAATTCATTTTACTAACGCACAATATGCAAGATTATGTTATAAAGATGGCTCCAAATGATAGAGGGGGAGGAGCTCTGTTGTGGGAAAAGGAATGAATTTGTACTCAAAAGACGTGGGTGCATATCATGACTGATAGCTATTAGCTTTGTGATCATGCACAAGTTATTTAATTTCTCTGAGATTGTTACATCATATGAAAAATGTGGAAAATGATCCTTGTATCATATAGGGTTTTTGTGACAAAAGTACCTTCTAAACTTTAAATCATATGCAAATGTCAATTGCTACTTTCTAGTACTATGTAACAAAGATCTAAAATGGTATACTCTTTTGGGATAATGTATGCTTTAGGATACATACACATTATGTATGTATACATGTGCATATGTAAGTATACACATATATACACATAAATATGTATATACATGCATGCATATGTATAACCCACAGCTAATTCATCTTCTACTGAATAGATGTATTTTGTTGGTGTTTACTGGGGGAAGGAGACAGCTAATGTGCTGCTGGGTAACCATACGTTTAGTTAATATGGAATATTAACATATAAACCTCAAAAGGAAAAAAGGCAATCTATCATCAAACATTTGAAAAGTTCTAGAGCAATACTAAAAAAGAAGCATATTCTAAAAAGAGATTGAGTAGCCATTTCACACCTGTCAAATTGGCATAGATGATAATACAACCAAATAGTCAATGTTGGAAGATGAGCATACCACTACATTGTTGATCTTTCTTTATACTCTCTCACTGGCCCACCACATCATCTCCAATAAATTTAAATAGTATTTCTATGCATATGACATATATATATATATATACATACATACGTAGATATGTGTGCATCTCCATATGTGTGTATATACACATGCATTCCTAATCTATCTCCTGAGCTCCAGTTCACCTCATTCCTACCTCTCAGATATTTCAGATTGGATATCCTTTATGAATCTCAAACTCAACATGTTCAAAATAGACCTTTATTTTTAAACATTTCTTGAAACCACCCATTCTTTCAAATTTTCCTACTTCTGTCAAGGTATTACTATTCTTACATCACAGAGCACCCAAGTTTCCAACTTAAACATATTCTTCAATTTCTCACTCTGCCTTAGTTCCCAACATACACCTAATTAAATGCTATTCTTGTCACTTCTACCTCCACAACACCTCTTGTCTCTGTTTCCTTTTCTCTACTGAGCTACCCTAGTTCCTCAAATCATGCCTGAGCAAACACAATGGCCTGATAATTAGTCTACCTACTTCAAGTCTTTTTTTTATCTGACCCATTCTCAACATAACTGTGAAAATGATTCTCCTACTCCAGAAGTTTAGCCATATTCTTTTCTCAGTAAGTACCAGTGGATCTAGTACCTGTAGGATCAAATCCAATTTTAACTTCTTGACAGTTTGAAGCTTTCATAACTCATCCAAAATCTACTTTTCTAACGTTATTGTATATTACTTCTCTTTACATGCTTCACCAAAATTGTTTTCTTGCTACTTCCCCTATATAACAATCCAGCTTCCAACTCTGTACCTTTGTACTGGTTGTCCCCCATGTCTAGAATATAATCTGTGCTTACTTCAGCTTCATTGAATCCTTCTCTTCCTTTAATATGTAGCTGAGGAAACATCTTCATCAAGCCTTTACAGATCTGCCAATTGCTACTGTCCTTCCTCTCAAACTACCTTGTATATAACTATTTGAATAATGTGTATTCATAGATAGAGAGTTAGATGCAAGTTTATAATGATAATAATTATTCATCATCATCATCATTACCATCATCATCATGATGTCTATAAGTGTCCCTAGTGTCTAGCAAAATGCCTGAAACCTAGTAGGCACTTTATAAATTCTAGCTGAAGGAATATTTCAGGGAATTGTGGAGTCTGAGGATTTTGAAAATATGCCCTAAAACTATGCAAAAAATTCTAATACTTTTTGACCGAGTGATCCTACTACAGGGCACACTAACCAGTGAAATCAAAGGAAGAGAGGGTGCCATATATATGAAAAATTCAAGGCAGTTCTTTTTGTACCTCAACACTTCAAATAGTATAGCTACCAAAATGATTAGAGAATGGCTAAAAACATTTTTGGTAGGTAACAGTTATGTAGGGTCAGCTCGGTGGTGCAGTGGATAGAGCACTGAGCCTAGAGTAAGGAAGACTATCTTCCTGAGTTCAAATCTGGCCTCAGATACTAACTTGCTTTGTGACCTTGGGCAAGTCATTTAACCCTGTTTTCCTCAGTTTCCTTATCTGTAAAATGAGCTGGAGAAGGAAATAGCAAACCACCCCAGCATTTTTCCTAGAAAACTACAAATGGAGTCATAAAGAGTCAGCCATAACTGACTAAAACAAAAACAAGCCAAATACAATTGTTTTATAAAGCATTTCTTTGGAAGAAGAAGAAGAAGAAAAAGAAGAAGAAGAAGAAGAAGAAGAAGAAGAAGAAGAAGAAGAAGAAGAAGAAGAAGAAGAAGAAGAAGAAGAAGAAGAAAGAGAGAGAGAGGAAGGAGGAAAGGAGGGAAGGAGGGAGGGAAAGAGAAAAAGAGAGAAGAAGAAGAAACAATAGTTCAATACATTTAACATTTGGCATCACGTAAAACTCATATGATGCATATAGTCTCCCACTTTGCAAAAAAGCAGAGGATAAATTATTTTCATATCTTTAGGGGGGGACAAGCATAGTCTTTATAATTTCACATAATTAAAGTTTGATTATATAGTATTGTTGCTGTTTTTATTGTTTTCCATCATTTTAATCATTGTGTATATTTTCCCCAGGTTCTGCTTATATCACTTTGCGTCACTTTATGTATTCTCATACTTCTCTGTATTCATCATATCAATAATTTGGCAAGGCAAAAATACTGTTATATTCACATATAGAAACTGTTATATTAATAATACATACATGTGTAGAAACTCTCTCTGCTACACCTGATCAATAGCTTCTACAATTGATAGCCTTAGAACATTTCCTAGAGAATAAAAAGGTTAAGTGATATGCCCAGGGCCATCCAGAGAATATGTGTGTGAGTCAGTTATGTCTATATTTCCCTGACCACCAGGTTGGATCCATAGCAACTATGTCATGCTGCCTCCTACTTTTCAATATTGCTTTTTCTAAATAGAGTAATGGGACCCATGCAGTGAGGAAACTCATTCTATAAATATTGTCAAGACACATTTTAAAATTATTATATGTATTGTTTTTATTTTAATTTTCTTAACAATGGAAGTTAATACCTCCTCTGTAACGTATAACCTTATAAAGTTGCCTGGAATACCAAGAGAGGAAATGTCTTGACCAGTTGCAAATAGTCAATATATCAGAGTATGTGACAAAGGAAGGACTTTGCCCCAAGACTTCTTGATTTGAAAATTAACTCAATATTGACAGTCATACTGCCTCTCTTTTATAAATATACATGAATACTCCAAGACTGAGTTTCATACAATTCACAGTTATTTTGACTATGCCAAAATGCTTAAAGAGGGATTTCCAAAGTAATTAAATACAAGGTTCAAATATGAGACCCAAGAAAAAGGGGGAAAGGAGCTGAGAGTAAAAAAAGGCCAAAGGTAATGTTAATAGCAGGTTGTTTAGTATGTGAAGGGCTATTACACAGACTAGTGATCAACTGTTCTCCATCTCCCCTGGTGACAAGAAGGATAAATGAGTTTAAGTTGTAGTAGTAAGGAGGATTTAAGTTGGATACAAATAATGATTTCTAGATTTTAAGGACTATTAAACACTTTCATTAAAAATGCAAGGTTCCCCCTCCCTAATGAATTCTTTCAAAGTGGAATGGATTTTTGGAGGTCCAAAGTAGTTTAGTCCACAACTAAGGATGAAACATAGAAAAGATGACAAGTTAAGATCTTATTACCCCTATCAACATGCAATTAGGTGACTCTTTCTACTTGTGAAGCCTATACATTTTTTCTATCATTCTTATTTTTAAACTGTAACATCTGCTTATTTTTTCTAATATCTTCTTTTATTTTGCTAAAATTTTGCTTGTGAAATATTCTGTTAAGTGTTTATGTGTATTTACTCTTTTTAGATATAATAACTCAATTGAGGGGCAATACGACAGAGTAGATAGTAAGAAAGTCCTGGCTTGAACCTTGCCTCAGTGGCATATTTTCTGCAAGACTGTGTACAAATCAGTCAAATTTTCAGTGCCTCAGACAATATTCTAAGACTATAAGTAACTTCCTCTAAGATGCCATAAAGATCTATATGTAAGGGTCAAGGAAATTTTCACACTGGAAGTTTCTCACAGGCCTAAATAATAAAAATGTGTAGTGCAGTAGAATGAACACTAGCTCTGGAGGCATAGAATCTGTATATAAATCTTAATTCTGCTGTTTATTACTTGTGTGACTTTGGAAAAATCACTCCAATTTTCTTATTTATACAATGATTGGGTGAACTATATGACGTTTGAGTTTTCTTCCAGCTCCAAATTTATGATTATATTTCTATCAGTAGCTGGGAGCTTCTGATTACTTATAAAAATGACATTTACATGGTAAATGAAAAAGTAGAAATAAATAATAAGGAGCTGATACGAAAGATAAGTAAGATGATAATAAGAGAGTGGTTAGTTGCCTGTGATAATTAATGTCACTTCACACAGATGATCTACATTCTCAGAAACTAAAAGAATTAGTGAAGATGACTGCTGAGTCATTGTCAATGATATTTGAAATATAATGGAAAACCAAAGAGTTTCTGCCAGATTGGAGAATAATTGTTACAATTTTCAGGAAATGGAAAACAAGTGTGTCTGCAATCTTATAGACCAGAATGACTTGAATTCCAGAGTCAGAGTGAGGCATTCTTCCAGCCCAAGATAACTTATGAGAGATCTGTGGTAATGGGAAAAAGCCTGGCCAAAGCCCACATGTATGAAACAGGTGGTGATGAAAGAAGCAACAGCAACTTTAGGAGTTCTCAAGTCAAAGAAGGTAAAGGGAACTGGCAACAGGGCAGAAAGAGGTTATGTAGACCCTCTGTGATAGCACTGCCTTGAGGGCAAGATGCTATTTGGCAAATCCTTTCCTTATACCCACTTGTGTGCCATAGTATAAGGGCAGAGAGGAGCACTTTCAATGAAGAGGTACAGGAAGTTCTGAGGGATGGTATTCTTTTGGTAATTTGTGGTCCCAAGTCTGGTTACAAGGTAGCAGGAGCCCTGAGGTGTGTTATCAATTGCAATCTGAAAGTATCAATAGCTCTTCCTGGGTAAGGACCAGAGTGATCACTATTCCCAGAACACAGAAGATTGGAAGTATCGAAAACTTCCAAATCTCCACAACTAGCTCTGAGGTTGTGTGAAAAAAAAACACAAAGCTTGAGACAATGTCCCCTGCAATGAGAACAAAGACCAAGTTTAACATAAAATTCAAAATCAAGGAATAGAGTGGATCAATGGGAAATTATATTTAAAAAAATAACATGACCATAAAAAGGTAGCAACGGACAGGGAAAATTGAGACACAAACTAGGAAGACAATAAAGTCAAAGTATACACAAAGTCACATGAAGGAAACTGGAAACAAGCCCAACAAGAATTCCTGGAAGAGCTCATTTTTTTTTCTAAATCAAACAAGAGTGGTAGATAAAAAATAAAGGAATGAGAGCAAAGGAAGAAAGTTATGAAAATGAAATTAACAGCCTAGGAATAGAGGCACAAAAATTACTGAAGAAAACAGCATCTTGAAAAAGAAGTATAGTAGACTACCTGCCCTGGAATCAAGAGGACCTGAGTTCAAATTCAGCCTCAACACTTAACACTTACTGGCCATGTCACCTTCGGCAAGTCACTTAACCCCAATTGCCTTGTTCAAATTCAGACTCAGACATTTAACACTTTCTAACCACGTGGCCCTGGGCAAGTCACTTAACCCCAATTACCCTGCCTTCCCCCCTCCAAAAAACAAAAAAGAAAAGAAAAATGTGAACTATCTTATTGGAAAAATGACTGACGTGAAAAACTAGATTAGGAGAGATAATTTAAGAATTATTGGACTACCTGAACATCTTGACCAAAGAAAGAACCTAAACATCATTTTTCAAGAAATCATCAAGGAAAACTGCTGTGATATCCTAGAAAGAGAAAATAAAATGGAAATTGAAAGACTATATCAATCACCCCTTGAAATAAATCCCCAAATGAAAACTCCCAGGAAGATAATAGTCAAATAGAAAAGCTTCCAGGTGTAGCACCAATACAATATTCACAGCACTGACAGTGACTGTAAAGCATAGGTCTCAATTGCACTTTATAACAGACTCTCCATATAAAAGACAGAAGAAAAATATTTATTCAGACACCAGAAAAACCAAATCCCAACACCAGGAAACCAAATCCATCATAGCAACACAGAAGTTAATACAACATAACAAAGCAGAGAGCCATACCATCCTTTAGCCTCCACACAAACCAACATTCACAAGCCTAGCTGTCTCCCTGTGTATCTCCTCTTTGTCCCACCATCTAGCTGCTCTGACTCACAATTTCCTGTGAGTTCTGCTCTACCCTTAAGCAAACTCCTCCCACAACAGACTCCATGTGATTACATTCAGCCTATTAGGAGGCAAGGAAAATCTTCAAATCAAATTTCCTTAGCCTTATTAAGGAGCAGGGAAGATCTTCAAATTCACATTACCATTACACCAGATCAAAGAGAAAATAATTCAATGACCTCAGAAGAAACCAATCAAATAGCATAGAGTCATAGGCAGGAGCACACAATATTTAAGAGCAAAAGGAAAGGAAGGAAGGAAGGAAGGAAGGAAGGAAGGAAGGAAGGAAGGAAGGAA